>NC_057798.1:443290543-443562632 GCF_018294505.1 Triticum aestivum
CCTTGCCTGACTCCATCGCCGGCCGCCTGGATCCGGCGCCGCCCGGCCCCGCGCCTCCTGCCGCCTCGCCTTCGATTCGCCCCGCCGCCGTCAGCCGCCCCCCGCGCCCGAAGCGCCCGCCGCCGGCGCCCTGCTTCCGCGCCCCACCGCCCTTCGCCGGACCGCGCCGCCGTCCACCTCCCGCCGGCGTGCCGCGCTGACCCCGCCACCCGGTGGCCGCGCCACCCACCGCCGCCCGGTGGCCGCGCCTCCCCGGCCTCTCCCTCGCCCCCGGCTCGCCGCCTCGCCGGAGTAGCTCGTCGGAGCTCCTCCGTCGACGGATCTGGAAAAGTGGACCAGATCCACCAGGAGTCCAACCAAGCAGCCTCCCCGACCCCGGATCTCCTCGTCCCAGATCGGACCCGTCCAGTTTCAGAGGGTAATTTTTGCCACAGTCCCGAAATAGGTACATTCTGGTCCCTAGTACATCATGCCACATCTACCTGCATACTGCTCCATTTTGCATGCACAATATATCAAAATGTTCATTGTGAGATGCTCTTCAATTCATTCCATTGTGCCATGCTTTTTTTAATCCATCTTGATGCCCTAATCATCGTTGCAAGAGTGCTATGTGATGTTAACCTGCTGAAGCTGTTATAACTTGCTGTTTTGTCTTTTTCGTTGCATTTTGTGTGTGCATCCTATGAGCATGAGCTATACATGTGTTTTGTGCTACATCATGCCATCTTTACAGGGGTGCAATCCATGTATTTTTGTGAGTCTTGTAGTGAGTGTATCGAGCTCCTGAAGTAGGGTACTTGCTGTTGCTGTTTTGCTAGGCTGAATCTATTACATCATGATGCTATGTTAACCTGCTGCGACAAGTCATTCTATGCATAATCTGGAGATGTTCACTAAGGATGTTTTGTTATACATGTCATGATCTATCCATACATCCCCATAGTTGCATTTATAGCCTACTGTAACATGTTATCTTGCTCTCAAATTGCTAAATAATGTTTGTCAGCCTGTTAACATTAAATTGCCATGTTGCCATGATTGTTGTTAGTGATCCAAGCATGCTATGAACTTGATCTTGCCATGTTTAGCTTCATTAATATGCCATCTTACTGTTGGTTACCTTGCCATGCCATGTATTGCTCTGTGGTCAGTCGTACAATCTCATCAACATGCCTACTTATTGTTGTTCCTGCCATGTATGAATCTGTCATATCACTTGCTATGTTTACATGGGTGCCATCATATTTTCTGTGCCCTTTTGGCTCATGGTCAGTAAGGGACTTTTGTTCTATGCAATTAGTAGATTCATGGCATGCCTTTTTTTGCCATGATATGTTTCTGTAACATGTTGTTTGATAGCTCTAAACATTGCAACCTGATGTTATTTCTGCTAAGACTGTAAACTGTTATTATTTGCAAACTTGCCATGTCCTTTTGAGCATGTTCTATTGATTTCTGAAGATAGCTCAGTGTTCATGTTTTGTCATGATTTACCTGTAAATCATGTCCATGCCTTTTGTTCTTACGTTGAGATGTTGTAGAATATTAGATTGATGCTTGCTATATGCCTAGTTGCTGTTTTGGACAGCTTGTCCTTTAAACTTGTATAGAGTGCATGTGTTGAACCGTTGCTCCATTTTGAGTGTGCTCTATATGAAACTTGCTTGATTTTGCATGTAGTTTCATGTTATCATGTTGCATCCATGTTTTGAAGTGTTTGCTTGATGTTTGTATGCATTTAGCATCAATGCCATGTTTAACTTGTTTTGCTCATATCTTCTAGGCCGTATCTCTGAACTAAATGAACTTTATATGTAACTTGACTAGAATTTCATGTAGATCCTCTTGGTGCATCTTAACTTGCTGTTTAACAACTTGAACATAAGGTTTATTCAGTTCTGGACCAATTTCTAAATTTGCATATGAGGACTTACCGGATTTGTTATATGTTGTTTCCGGCCTCATTTAAACTTGCTTTGGTGTGTTGCTCTTGTATGCATCATCTCTTGCCATGAGTAGCTGCATATAGCCTTGTCATGCATCATACTTGGTTGAGCATCATGTCTTGTTATGTGTGGTGTGTTTACCATGTTGTGTGCTTCTTCTCGATAGTTCCCGTTTCGTTGCGATCGTGAGGATTCGTTCGTCTACGCTTGGTTCGTCTTCGTGGCTTCGTCTTCTTCATGGACTCGTTCTTCTTCCTTGCGGGATTTCAGGCAAGATGACCGCTACCTTGGATCTCACTACTATCATTGCTATGCTAGTTGCTTCGTTCTATCGCTATGCTGCGCTACCTATCATTTGCTCTTCAAGCCTCCCAAATTGCCATGTCAGCCTCTAACTTTTTCACCCTTCCTAGCAAACCGTTGCTTGGCTATGTTACCGCTTTGCTCAGCCCCTCTTATAGCGTTGTTAGTTGCAGGTGAAGTTGAAGATTGCTCCATGGTGGACAGGATTTTGGTTGGGTTATCACAATATCTCTTATATTATTAATGCATCTATATATTTGGTAAAGGGTGGAAGGCTCGGCCTTATGCCTGGTGTTTTGTTCCACTCTTGCCGCCCTAGTTTCCGTCATACCGGTGTTATGTTCCTGGATTTTGCGTTCCTTACGCGGTTGGGTCATTTATGGGACCCCCTTGACAGTCCGCTTTGAATAAAACTCCTCCAGCAAGGCCCAACCTTGGTTTTACCATTTGCCTCACCACCACCTATACCCTTCCCTTGGTTCGGCCAACCCGAGGGTCATCTTTATTTTAGCCCCCCCGGGCTAGTGCTTGTCTAAGTGCTGGTCCGAACCGAGTAGACTGCGGGGCCCCCTCGGGGAAACTCGAGGTCTGGTTTTACTCGTAGGATGTCTCATCCGGTGTTGCCCTGAGAACGAGATATGTGCAGCTCCTATCGGGATTGTCGGCATATCGGGCGGCTTTGCTAGTTTTGTTTTACCATTGTCAAAATGTCTTGTAAACCGGGATTCCGAGACTGATCGGGTCTTCCTGGGAGAAGGAATATCCTTCGTTGACCGTGAGAGCTTATCATGGGCTAAGTTGGGACACCCCTGCAGGGTATAAACTTTTGAGAGCCGTGTCCGCGGTTATGTGGCAGATGGGAATTTGTTAATGTCCGGTTGTAGATAACTTGACACCAGATCCAAATTAAAACACATCAACCATGTGTGTAGCCATGATGGTCTCTTTTCGGCAGAGTCCAGGAAGTGAACACGGTTTTGGGTTATGTTTGACGTAAGTAGGAGTTCAGGATCACTTCTTGATCATTACTAGTTGACGACCGTTCCGTTGCTTCTCTTCTCGCTCTTATTTGCGTATGATAGCCACCATATCATGCTTAGTTGCTGCTGCAACCTCACCACTTTACCCCTTCCTTTCCCATTAAGATTTGCTAGTCTTGATACCCATGGTAATGGGATTGCTGAGTCCTCGTGGCTCACAGATTACTACAACAATAGTTGCAGGTACAGGTTATGCGATGATCATGACGCAAGAGCGATGTTTGCTTGTTTTGGAGTTCTTCTTCTGCTTCTTCTTTGATCAGGGGATAGGTTCCAGGTCGGCATCTTGGGCTAGCAGGGTGGATGTTGTTTGAGTTTCTGTTTGTGTTTCATCCATAGTCGGATGGTGCTCTTATGTAAGATGATGTTGTATTCGTGTGGCATTGTATGCCTTATGTATGTATCCCCATCGATTATGTAATGTTGATGTAATGATATCCACCTTGCAAAAGCGTCTCCAAGATGCGCTTCTATCCTTGGTGGGACCTTCGAGTTCCTTTAGGATAGAATCACATCTTGGGCGTGACAACTAGTTGCATGGGGGCAGAAGCCGACGACTGGCCAACTCTCAAGATTTTATAAACGGCCGCACAGAAGGTAATATTTTAAATTAACAAGCGCCATATAGCGCACATGAACTCATTTTCATATTATAGGATGGCTTGAGTACATTCATTCAAATATTACATCCTTCATACACTCTGTCACACCCTAGCTAGTCATGCATTAGAGTGTTGCATCATGTTTACTTTTTCATCAGAAACTTGAAATGGGGATGACAGAACCCCCAGTCCCCTCTGAAACCAACTAGGGTTACTAAAATAATTTTTCAATGAACCTGAAATGCCCTTCTAAAATGTCCATCATTTTAGCCTTGGTTCAGAACCTCTGACAAAAGTGGTGCACATTTTTCTAGGCCATCATAGGGTCTTTGAATTAAATCATAGATACTTGAATTTGGGCATTTAAAATAATATAAAATATTTAAATGCTCAAATATCTCCAAACTAAAATGTTTCATGTTGGAAATAATCCAACTATGGACCAGGAGTAGTTTGGTGAATTTTGGAGTTGCCTAGGTATTTTAATTAATTCAACAAAGTTGCAGATATATTAAATAAAACAGAAAACAGAAAATAAATAAAGGGAGAAGCTTACCTGGGCTCCTCCCTGTTCAGCCCAGCCAGCTGGCCGGCCCAGCCAGCAGCCGGCCCAGCCCACCTCCCTCCTCTGTCGTCTTCGTCCCGACAGAGGGAGGGGAGTGTGGCCGGCGCGCGCGCACGGCCACCGCGCCACGCCACCTGCTCGCCTGCTTGCCTGCCCTCCCCTCCTCGCTCGACGCCCTGGACGACGCCACGCCTCTCCCCCTGCTCTCTCTCACTCTCCCCCGTTTCTCCCTCGCTCTCTCTCGCTCTCGGCCGAAGCACACCGTCGCCGCCGTTCGCCGTAGCCACTGTCTCCGACCACCCCTCGCTCCCCCGACCAGCTCAGGAGCTCCGCCTCGACTCCCTCTTCCTCCCCACCGCTCCACGAGTCCCCGGAAGCCCTGCATCGCCGCCACGTCGCCGTTCCCCTCTTCGGGCTCCGACCACCGTCGCCGACGAATTCGCCGTCTCCAGCGCGTCCCCGAGCCCGCTTCGACGCCCACTGCAACCGCGGTGAGCTACGCCACCGTTTTCCCCCTCTTCTCCCCCTCGTTCCCTCATCGTAGCTTCATCTCCACCACGGCCGAACCTCCGCCGTCGCCGAGCTCGCCGTCGACGCAGCTCCGGTGACCATTTGGTCACCCCGGCGAGTCCAACGCGTTCACAGAACCCAGTAGAGCATCCCTAGCGCCTCACTTTGCTCGACTTCGAGCTCCAGCACCACTTCCGTGCACGACCGAACCCCGGCGGCCGCAGCCGAGCTCACCGCCGTCAACTCCGGCCACCCCGACCCCAACGGACTACGCCAAGAGCCGCGGGTCGTCCTCAGCTTCACTCCGGTGATCTCCGCGGTCCATTTGGTGGCCGAAACGACCAAAACCACTATCGCCGCCGCACCGTTGGTCGCCGCCGGCCAGAACTCCGGCGAGCTGACGTGGCCTAGTTAATTAGCCACTAAACCACCACCTACAGACGCTGACAAGTGGGCCCAGGGCTTAGTCAAAGCTAACCAGCCCGGGGTCAACGCGGGATTAGCCCCTGTGACACTAACGTGTGGACCCCACATGTCAGGTTTGACCCGAGCCAGCCCCGTTGACCTGCTGATGTCACTGTGATGTCAGGCTGACGCAGTAAATGATATTTCTGGATTTAAATTAAATCAGGAAATTCAGAATATTATTTAAACTTCAAAAATTCATAACTTTTATTCTGTAACTCCAAATTGGACAAATTATATATGAAAAATGATCAGAAAAATCCAATCTATCCATCTGTACTATTTTCATGCATGACCAAACAAGTTAAATTGATGTTTTAATCAGAACAAGGAAAGGCACTTTAAAAGGCCATATTTGAATTTGAAATTTGAATCTTTGATTCAAATTTGCTCAAACCCTACTGGCTTTAGTTGCATTAGCCCAACACACTCATATTGCCATGTTTCATGCATGCATCATATTGTTGCACATTGTTTGGTGATGCCTGTGTATCGTTATCCTTTGCGACAGGATCTGTCCCCGAGGAGTACCGTGATTACCCTAACGAAGAATCGTATTCGTGCAACGAACCATCAGGCAAGCAACCAACCATTTGATCATATCGATACAATCCCATGTTCTCGCTCCTGCTCTCTTTTACTGCATTAAGACAACGCGATTCAAACTGCTGTGTGCTGCGGTAGTTGAACCCATTTCCTCTGCATGACCTGTCATTGCCACAGTAACTAGATGAAACCCACTAGCATGTGTAGGAGTTGATTGAGCCATATGTATGTGTTGTTCCTACCTTGCTATGCCGGCTATGCTTAGAGTTGTGTCAGGTCTGGTTCATCTGGGTGATGGGCTAGAGTGAAATGATTATGTCGGTAATAAGAGTGGTGTGGTGAACACGATTTGGTAAAGGTATCGATGAGAGGCCATGTAGGAGTACATGGTGGGTTGTTTCATTGAAGCCGACCTTAGGCACTGAGATCTGTATGTGTGATTTAAGATACAGCTACTACCATGCATTGGGCCCTGAAATATGACCCCGCTCGACTTCTTAATCACCCTAGCTCTCTGTCCAGGAGTTGCAAGTAGTTTCTGGTGTTTGTAGCCTACTAGAGGCCGTGGACAGCGCTGACCGTAGGGGTGGGCTGTGATGCGGTAGGTACGTGGCCGGGTGTACCGAATACCCGTTAGGTATCTCGGGAACCCTGTTCACATCGTTCGGGGCCGTATGGGAAACCTCGGCCGGACTCCCTGCGGATGGAACCTGAATAGGCGATAAACCTGGACTAGAGGCTTAAGTGTTTAGGTAGGTCGTGGTCTACACCCACGTCGGCTTTCGCTTGAAGTCTGCCGAGCACATGTCGTGTGCAGACGCTAAGTGGTGGAAACATGTATGAGGAAGTACACCCCTGCAGGGTTAACATGATCTATTCGAATAGCCGCGTCCGCGGTAAAGGACTACTTGGTTGCCTATACAGTTCATAGACAAGTAAATGGAAACTACTAAAAGCCTCAGGATAAGTGTGAGTGCCGAGGATGGCTCTTCCGTAGGAAGACGGAGGTGGATCCTCGGTAGTGTATTGAAGTGGTGAGTAGTGGACTCGTGTGCGCAAAACTATTTCAAGTTGGAGTATCGTAGGATAGTCTAGCCAAGAGTCAAAGCTGGCTTGCTGCAATAACTCCACCAACCCTTCTTGATACTATGCATGTATGTAGGATCTGATGTAAGTCTTGCTGAGTACCTTTGTACTCATGTTGCTATAATCTACATGTTTACAGAAGACGCTGCAACCCCTTCTGATGGGTTCTATGTAGACGTTGACATCAACGAGTAGGCTAAAGACCCAGGTGGTGACCCTGAGCTTGTGAAGGACCACATAGTATAGCCAGGCTTTCCAAGCCTCTTTTATTTTACTAGTTGTCTGTACTCAGACAAGTTACTTCCGCTGTTGGCTTGTATGATTGTATGACTTGTATGTTGGGTCGTGAGACCCGTACCTTTGTGTGTATGTTATGTATGGCTCACTGAGCCTTAAATAAAGTACTTGTGTCGTAGAGTCATGTTGTGATGCTTCGTTGTATTTGCACATATCGAGCATACTGTGTGTATGATTGAAATGCTTGGTATGTGTGGGATCTGACTATCTAGTTGTTTATCTTTAGTAGCCTCTCTTACCGGGAAATGTCTCCTAGTGTTACCACTGAGCCATGGTAGCTTGCTACTGCTCTGGAACACTTAGGCTGGCCGGCATGTGTCCTTCTTCGTTCCTGTGTCTGTCCCTTCGGGGAAATGTCACGCTTTGAGTACCGGAGTCCTGTTAGCCCGCTACAGCCCGGTTTACCGGAGTCCTGCTAGCCCAGTGCTACAGCCCGGACCCACTTGCTGATGACCGACACGTTCGAAGCTGGGTCATGGATGCCTGTCCCTGTAAGTCTGTGCCACTTTGGGTTTACGACTAGTCATGTCAGCCCGGGCTCTTTATCATATGGATGCTAGCGACACTATCATATACGTGAGCCAAAATGCGCAAACGGTCCCGGGAAAAAGGTAAGACGACACCCGTGGGGATACCGTGCGTGAGGCCGCAAAGTGATATGAGGTGTTACCAGCTAGATCGATGTGACATCGAGTCGGGGTCCTGACAGCGTTGGCATCAGAGCCGGACTGCCTGTAGGTTCTCCAAGCCAAACTGGTCGATGTTGAGTCTAGAAATTCTTTAGTTATATGTAGGGGAATTGTTTGTGGGTTGGAACGTAAGGCTCTTTTTACTCCTTATACCTTATGACTTTCTGATCTGAGTCAGTCCATTCTTCTACCGGGGGTTAAGGAATTAGGATCTATTCTCTCTATCAGGATCACGTGTTACTAATCAGTAGTACCTTATAAGTTTGATGGTTACAAGCCTAGTTCAGTTCTACTACCACATTATGTTGTTAGAATGGTTCCAGAACTTTGATATGATGATGTTGGGTGTGTACGAAATCCTTTGTCAAATGTCTCAATATCCTTTTTGAGCATTTACAGCTGTTATGCTGCCGAAATTTTGCTAGAAATTCTAATGCCTTTGCATTATGATTATGCTTTCAGATGGCCACTCGCGACCTCAATCAAGTGGTTCGCCTGACTCGATGCCTAGATGTACCCGGCCATACTGCTAAGTTGGTCAGGGTAATGACTGAGGCTGGATACCGCTGGTATCCTGAGTACACGGTCGAAGAGCAATTCCGAGACTTCAACCAAAGCCAGTATCTCTGCACCGTCAGGATATTTCCATCTTATCCTGGATCCACTGAGCCTCTTCACTGCTCCTATGGACTCGGGGTTACTATCGAGATGGCTGTGCAGGATGCCGCCTACTCTATGATGACCATTATGCGAGTCAGATCTGGTCTATTTCGGGACTCTGACTTCCGGTATATGCCAGGATCACTTCCGGGAGCACAAGGGTATCTCCAGGATATCTATGCTGACTCCACTCAGGAGGATTCACGGACTCGCACCACTGCTGAGATGCTCGAGGATAAGGACCGTGAAAATCGGGCCTTAAGGTTGGAGCTCTTCAATACCCGTGCTGACCACTGGGCCACTTTGACTCGGTTCGCACCGGCGGTGCAAGCTGGATTTTCAGATATGCGCGATCTCTATCCTGTGAGATCTGCTCTGCCAGACGTGATGGTTTGGCGTGATGTAGGAGGCATCACCCCACCTCGCGGTCCCCGCAGGCCACCGTTTGTTGGTCCAAGGCCTCATCCTAGCCCCTATGGTCCACAAGCTCCGCGAGATCGTCTGTTTCCGGATGAACATGTTGAGCTTCCGGGCTATGGAGGTGACTTTTATGAGGACTACTACGGATCGGTCTGAGTTAGGGGTAGCATCACTAGTTCGCACTAGCTGTGTCATCTATCGTCCCGCGTGACTCGTGGGTTATGACCTAGTTTGTACTCTTTCCGGAGTTGTAGAAAAATAATGTATAGGAGCTTGGAATGCCTCCGATGAGATGTAATCCTTTTCTCACCGTAATAGTACTTTGTTTGGTCTTGTACTAAACCTTGTATGGTGTGTATGACGATGGAATAAAGAAGCAGTTTCTGTATCCACCATGTCATACGGATGATCATCTTGCATTCCGAGTTATTTCTTACATTATGTATCCCATGTCAGAATCTCATCATTCTGACTAAATCATTGTCTTGTTTACCTAGGATGGTCAACACGCGCGCCAACCCTGCTTCCCAAGAGCAGGCCGAAGGCAGTGAAGCCAGAAATGAACATCTGCCTCAACCTCCTTCACTAGCCGAGGTGATGATGGAAGCTGAGAGAAACAAGCGGGAGACAAACCGTTTGTTGGAGCGTATTGAACAGAATACAGCACACCATCAGAGGGCTAACGTGGTGTCACTCAGTGATTTTATCAAATTGCATCCACCCACGTTCCACCACTCCGTCGAGCCTCTCGACGCTGATGACTGGCTTCGCAGTATCTCTCACAAGCTGCGTTCCGCGCTGGTAGCTGAGGCTGACAAGGTCACCTTTGCTGCATATCATCTTGAAGGCCCCGCCAGTCTATGGTGGGAGAATTATGGAACCATGCGCCCAGCGGACCATGTCACTACTTGGGCTGAGTTCAGCGAGGCTTTCCGAGAACATCACATTCCGGAGGGTCTCATGGACCGTAAGCGTGAAGAATTTTGCAATTTCACCCAAGGCCGACTCTCTGTGGATGTCTATAGCAGGGAGTTTGGTAATCTTGCACGATATGCAACCGAGGAAGTTTCTACTGACGCCAAGAAGCAAGCAAGGTTCCGTAAGGGCCTTAGTCCTGAGCTTCGCCGCGACCTCCGTCTGCATGAGTGCACATCCTTTTCGAAACTTGTCAACAAAGCCATCAGTGCTGAAACTGGTCAGACTGACTATGACGCAACACGCAAGCATGGACGTGACACGGGTTCCTCATCCGGTGCCGGTCCTCAGAAGCGCCGCGTGTGGGTACCCAACACCGCCCTGCCACCCAGGTTCACACCGAGGCCATCTTTCCAGGCGCCTCGCCCCGCTCAACAGTCTGCTCCAGCTAAGCCCTATGGGGGTCCAACCAATAATGCTCCTCCACGTACCAGTTCCGTGACTTGTTTCAAGTGTGGGGAATCTGGTCACTATATGCGTGAGTGTCCCCAGACCAACCCCAATCAATCTGCTAAGGCTGTTGGCCGTGGCAAGCCGACAGGGAAGGTGTTCCATGCTAAACCGGTCACCGCTTCACGTGGCCATGTCAACTATGTCTCTGCCGATGAAGCTCAAGAGGACCCCAACGTCGTTCTCGGTACGCTTCTTGTTAATTGCCACCCGGCATCTGTTCTTTTCGATACAGGAGCCTCTCATTCTTTTATATCTGAAAATTATGCTCGTTTGCATAACGTTGCATTCTGTGACTTGCCATCCACTATGGAAATCTCTACCCCTGGGTCTAGATGGCAGACCTCTAGGGTAAGTTATGGAAATGAGATCCAAGTCGACAGACTTGTTTTCCTTGCGTCTTTGATAGCCCTTAAATCTTCAGATATTAATATCATTCTGGGTATGGACTGGATGTCAGCGCATCATGCCCAAATTGATTGCTTCTCTAGGACTGTTCAACTCACCCACCCTTCGGGGAAGATAGTCAATGTCTTGACTCGAATAGCCAAGCGACAACTATATTCTCTTAACGCCAACCCTTTGCCAGACCTTGAGGACGTTCCAGTAGTCCGTGACTTTCCGGATGTCTTTCCAGAAGAATTGCCAGGGGTTCCACCTGACAGGGATGTTGAGTTTGTAATAGACCTCATCCCCGGAACCGTTCCGATTGCTAGAAGGCCTTATAAGATGGCACCCCTAGAACTAGCCGAGCTTAAGAAACAACTCGATGAGTCCTTGAAAAAGGGTTTCATCCGCCCTAGTTCATCTCCGTGGGCTTGCCCCGTCCTATTCGTTAAGAAGAAGGATGGTACGGACCGGATGGTTGTAGATTACCGACCTGTCAATTTGGTCACGATCAAGAACAAATATCCACTTCCCAGGATCAACGACCTGTATGATCAGCTCGCTGGATCTTCAGTCTTCTCTAAGATGGATTTGAGGTTGGGCTACCATCAAATCAAAATCAGAAACGGGGACATTCCTAAAACAGCCTTTGTTACTCGTTATGGCCAATACGAGTACACCGTCATGTCCTTCGGTTTAACCAACGCTCCAGCCACCTTTTCTCGGTTAATGAACTCAATCTTCATGGAGTATTTGGATAAGTTCGTCGTAGTTTATCTCGATGATATACTCATCTACTCCAAGAACGAGGAAGAACATGCCGAACATCTAAGGCTAGTGTTACAGAAACTTCGTGAGCATCGCCTTTATGCCAAATTTTCAAAATGTGAATTCTGGTTGCCAGAAGTGACCTATCTGGGTCATGTAATATCTGGTAAAGGTATTGCTGTTAACCCTGAGCGAGTTCAAGCCGTCCTTAATTGGACTCCACCTGAATCGGTCAAGCAAGTTCGGAGTTTTCTAGGCTTAGCGAGCTATTGTCGTCGCTTTGTCGAGAACTTCTCCAAAGTTGCTAAACCCCTAACCGAACTCCTCAAGAAAGATAAGAAGTTCGAATGGACTCCACAATGTGAGCACAGTTTTCAGGAACTGAAAAGACGCCTGACTTCTGCTCCTGTGCTGGTACCGCCAGACTTCTCCAAGGACTTTGTTATCTACTGCGACGCCTCGCGACAAGGACTAGGTTGCATCCTTATGCAAGATCGACATGTAATTGCTTACGCTTCACGGCAATTGCACCCACATGAGGAGAATTATCCTACTCATGATCTAGAACTTGCAGCCGTAGTCTATGCACTTAAGACCTGGCGACATTACCTCCTCGGTAATCGTTGCGAAATATTCACTGATCACCAAAGTCTGAAGTACATTTTCACCCAACCGGATTTGAATCTCAGGCAGAGACGTTGGGTTGAATTGATTACAGACTTCGATTTAGGAATAACCTATACCCCAGGGAAAGCCAACGTCATGGCTGATGCGCTAAGTCGTAAATCTTATTGTAACAATCTGATGTTACAACAAAGTCAACCGCTTCTCCATGAGGAATTTCGGAAGCTTAACCTTCACATTGTACCTCAAGGTTTTCTTTCCACCTTGGTGGCAAAACCTACTCTTACGGATCAAATCATCGCTGCCCAAAAGCGAGATAAGGGAATATCTAAAATCAAGGAGAACATTGCTAGCGGAGGTGCTAGTTGTTTCTCCACAAATGATCATGGTGTTGTGTACTTTGAGAATCGTCTAGTGGTTCCCAAGAACCAGCATCTGCGGCAGTTGATCCTTAAGGAGGCCCATGAATCTCCTCTCACCATTCATCCCGGTAGTACTAAGATGTATCAGGACCTACGCCAGAGGTTCTGGTGGACTAGGATGAAGAGAGAAATTGCTCAGTATATTGCAAATTGCGACGTCTGTCGTCGTGTAAAAGCAGAGCATCAACGACCTGCTGGCACCCTTCAACCCTTAGCTATTCCTGAATGGAAATGGGATAAAATTGGTATGGATTTCATTACCGGTTTTCCCAGGACCAAGAGAGGGAATAATGCTATTTTCGTCGTGGTCGATCGTCTTTCCAAAGTAGCTCATTTCCTATCTGTTCGTGAGAGTATAACCGCTAGTCAGCTGGCAGACTTATACATCTCCCGGATAGTGTCTCTCCATGGTGTTCCTTTGGAAATCAATTCGGATCGAGGAAGTCTTTTCACCTCTCGATTTTGGGAAAGTTTCCAAAATGCTATGGGAACTCGTCTCTCTTTTAGCACCGCTTTCCACCCTCAGTCAAGTGGTCAAGTGGAACGCGTCAATCAGATTCTAGAAGACATGCTTCGAGCCTCCGTTATCTCTTTCGGAATGGACTGGGAGAAGTGCCTTCCATTTGCCGAATTCGCTTACAACAACAGCTATCAATCTAGCTTGGGTAAAGCCCCTTTTGAAGTTCTCTATGGACGACGATGTCGAACACCCCTTAACTGGTCAGAAACCGGGGAAAGACAATTCTTTGGCCCGGATATGATTCAGGAAGCAGAAGAACAAGTTCGTATCGTTCGTGAAAAGTTGAAAACAGCCCAATCCCGTCAAAAGAGTCAATATGACCGAAAACATAAGGCTATGACTTTCGAGGTTGACGAGAAGGCTTACCTTCGGGTCACCCCTCTGAAGGGAACCCATCGTTTCGGTATCAAAGGCAAATTGGCTCCTCGTTACATTGGACCTTTTCGCATTCTTGCCAAACGAGGAGAAGTTGCCTACCAATTGGAACTACCTCCGCACCTCTCCAGAGTTCACGATGTCTTCCACGTTTCTCAACTCAGGCGTTGCTTCTCGGATCCTATCCGTGAAGTGGACCACGAAACGCTTGATCTCCAAGATAATCTTACATATCGAGAGTACCCCATTCGTATCCTTGATCAAGCCGAACGTACCATGCGACGTCATAATATCAAGTTTCTCAAGGTTCAATGGTCGCACCATTCTGAGGATGAAGCAACTTGGGAAAGGGAGGATCGTCTTCGACTCGAATATCCCGCCTTCTTCTCGGAGGAACCCAAATCTCGGGACGAGATTCTTTTGAGTGGGGGTGAGTTGTCACACCCTAGCTAGTCATGCATTAGAGTGTTGCATCATGTTTACTTTTTCATCAGAAACTTGAAATGGGGATGACAGAACCCCCAGTCCCCTCTGAAACCAACTAGGGTTACTAAAATAATTTTTCAATGAACCTGAAATGCCCTTCTAAAATGTCCATCATTTTAGCCTTGGTTCAGAACCTCTGACAAAAGTGGTGCACATTTTTCTAGGCCATCATAGGGTCTTTGAATTAAATCATAGATACTTGAATTTGGGCATTTAAAATAATATAAAATATTTAAATGCTCAAATATCTCCAAACTAAAATGTTTCATGTTGGAAATAATCCAACTATGGACCAGGAGTAGTTTGGTGAATTTTGGAGTTGCCTAGGTATTTTAATTAATTCAACAAAGTTGCAGATATATTAAATAAAACAGAAAACAGAAAATAAATAAAGGGAGAAGCTTACCTGGGCTCCTCCCTGTTCAGCCCAGCCAGCTGGCCGGCCCAGCCAGCAGCCGGCCCAGCCCACCTCCCTCCTCTGTCGTCTTCGTCCCGACAGAGGGAGGGGAGTGTGGCCGGCGCGCGCGCACGGCCACCGCGCCACGCCACCTGCTCGCCTGCTTGCCTGCCCTCCCCTCCTCGCTCGACGCCCTGGACGACGCCACGCCTCTCCCCCTGCTCTCTCTCACTCTCCCCCGTTTCTCCCTCGCTCTCTCTCGCTCTCGGCCGAAGCACACCGTCGCCGCCGTTCGCCGTAGCCACTGTCTCCGACCACCCCTCGCTCCCCCGACCAGCTCAGGAGCTCCGCCTCGACTCCCTCTTCCTCCCCACCGCTCCACGAGTCCCCGGAAGCCCTGCATCGCCGCCACGTCGCCGTTCCCCTCTTCGGGCTCCGACCACCGTCGCCGACGAATTCGCCGTCTCCAGCGCGTCCCCGAGCCCGCTTCGACGCCCACTGCAACCGCGGTGAGCTACGCCACCGTTTCCCCCTCTTCTCCCCCTCGTTCCCTCATCGTAGCTTCATCTCCACCACGGCCGAACCTCCGCCGTCGCCGAGCTCGCCGTCGACGCAGCTCCGGTGACCATTTGGTCACCCCGGCGAGTCCAACGCGTTCACAGAACCCAGTAGAGCATCCCTAGCGCCTCACTTTGCTCGACTTCGAGCTCCAGCACCACTTCCGTGCACGACCGAACCCCGGCGGCCGCAGCCGAGCTCACCGCCGTCAACTCCGGCCACCCCGACCCCAACGGACTCCGCCAAGAGCCGCGGGTCGTCCTCAGCTTCACTCCGGTGATCTCCGCGGTCCATTTGGTGGCCGAAACGACCAAAACCACTATCGCCGCTGCACTGTTGGTCGCCGCCGGCCAGAACTCCGGCGAGCTGACGTGGCCTAGTTAATTAGCCACTAAACCACCACCTATAGACGCTGACAAGTGGGCCCAGGGCTTAGTCAAAGCTAACCAGCCCGGGGTCAACGCGGGATTAGCCCCTGTGACACTGACGTGTGGACCCCACATGTCAGGTTTGACCCGAGCCAGCCCCGTTGACCTGCTGATGTCACTGTGATGTCAGGCTGACGCAGTAAATGATATTTCTGGATTTAAATTAAATCAGGAAATTCAGAATATTATTTAAACTTCAAAAATTCATAACTTTTATTCTGTAACTCCAAATTGGACAAATTATATATGAAAAATGATCAGAAAAATCCAATCTATCCATCTGTACTATTTTCATGCATGACCAAACAAGTTAAATTGATGTTTTAATCAGAACAAGGAAAGGCACTTTAAAAGGCCATATTTGAATTTGAAATTTGAATCTTTGATTCAAATTTGCTCAAACCCTACTGGCTTTAGTTGCATTAGCCCAACACACTCATATTGCCATGTTTCATGCATGCATCATATTGTTGCACATTGTTTGGTGATGCCTGTGTATCGTTATCCTTTGCGACAGGATCTGTCCCCGAGGAGTACCGTGATTACCCTAACGAAGAATCGTATTCGTGCAACGAACCATCAGGCAAGCAACCAACCATTTGATCATATCGATACAATCCCATGTTCTCGCTCCTGCTCTCTTTTACTGCATTAAGACAACGCGATTCAAACTGCTGTGTGCTGCGGTAGTTGAACCCATTTCCTCTGCATGACCTGTCATTGCCACAGTAACTAGATGAAACCCACTAGCATGTGTAGGAGTTGATTGAGCCATATGTATGTGTTGTTCCTACCTTGCTATGCCGGCTATGCTTAGAGTTGTGTCAGGTCTGGTTCATCTGGGTGATGGGCTAGAGTGAAATGATTATGTCGGTAATAAGAGTGGTGTGGTGAACACGATTTGGTAAAGGTATCGATGAGAGGCCATGTAGGAGTACATGGTGGGTTGTTTCATTGAAGCCGACCTTAGGCACTGAGATCTGTATGTGTGATTTAAGATACAGCTACTACCATGCATTGGGCCCTGAAATATGACCCCGCTCGACTTCTTAATCACCCTAGCTCTCTGTCCAGGAGTTGCAAGTAGTTTCTGGTGTTTGTAGCCTACTAGAGGCCGTGGACAGCGCTGACCGTAGGGGTGGGCTGTGATGCGGTAGGTACGTGGCCGGGTGTACCGAATACCCGTTAGGTATCTCGGGAACCCTGTTCACATCGTTCGGGGCCGTATGGGAAACCTCGGCCGGACTCCCTGCGGATGGAACCTGAATAGGCGATAAACCTGGACTAGAGGCTTAAGTGTTTAGGTAGGTCGTGGTCTACACCCACGTCGGCTTTCGCTTGAAGTCTGCCGAGCACATGTCGTGTGCAGACGCTAAGTGGTGGAAACATGTATGAGGAAGTACACCCCTGCAGGGTTAACATGATCTATTCGAATAGCCGCGTCCGCGGTAAAGGACTACTTGGTTGCCTATACAGTTCATAGACAAGTAAATGGAAACTACTAAAAGCCTCAGGATAAGTGTGAGTGCCGAGGATGGCTCTTCCGTAGGAAGACGGAGGTGGATCCTCGGCAGTGTATTGAAGTGGTGAGTAGTGGACTCGTGTGCGCAAAACTATTTCAAGTTGGAGTATCGTAGGATAGTCTAGCCAAGAGTCAAAGCTGGCTTGCTGCAATAACTCCACCAACCCTTCTTGATACTAAGCATGTATGTAGGATCTGATGTAAGTCTTGCTGAGTACCTTTGTACTCATGTTGCTATAATCTACATGTTTACAGAAGACGCTGCAACCCCTTCTGATGGGTTCTATGTAGACGTTGACATCAACGAGTAGGCTAAAGACCCAGGTGGTGACCCTGAGCTTGTGAAGGACCACATAGTATAGCCAGGCTTTCCAAGCCTCTTTTATTTTACTAGTTGTCTGTACTCAGACAAGTTACTTCCGCTGTTGGCTTGTATGATTGTATGACTTGTATGTTGGGTCGTGAGACCCGTACCTTTGTGTGTATGTTATGTATGGCTCACTGAGCCTTAAATAAAGTACTTGTGTCGTAGAGTCATGTTGTGATGCTTCGTTGTATTTGCACATATCGAGCATACTGTGTGTATGATTGAAATGCTTGGTATGTGTGGGATCTGACTATCTAGTTGTTTATCTTTAGTAGCCTCTCTTACCGGGAAATGTCTCCTAGTGTTACCACTGAGCCATGGTAGCTTGCTACTGCTCTGGAACACTTAGGCTGGCCGGCATGTGTCCTTCTTCGTTCCTGTGTCTGTCCCTTCGGGGAAATGTCACGCTTTGAGTACCGGAGTCCTGTTAGCCCGCTACAGCCCGGTTTACCGGAGTCCTGCTAGCCCAGTGCTACAGCCCGGACCCACTTGCTGATGACCGACACGTTCGAAGCTGGGTCATGGATGCCTGTCCCTGTAAGTCTGTGCCACTTTGGGTTTACGACTAGTCATGTCAGCCCGGGCTCTTTATCATATGGATGCTAGCGACACTATCATATACGTGAGCCAAAATGCGCAAACGGTCCCGGGAAAAAGGTAAGACGACACCCGTGGGGATACCGTGCGTGAGGCCGCAAAGTGATATGAGGTGTTACCAGCTAGATCGATGTGACATCGAGTCGGGGTCCTGACACACTCATCCGCCACAAGGAGGGCACCCTTAATGACGATGCTCCTTGCCCTTCAGCGGCCCCTCTGTCACCAGCTTCTCGGCATCCATCTTCGCCCAGTGCACTTTCGCACGGGCCAAGGCCCTGCGTGCACCTTCAACGTAGATGGTCCGCTTAATGGCTTCAAGCCGTGGACAGGCGTTCACCATCCGCTTGATAAGGCCGAAGTAGCTGTCGGGCAGGGGCTCGCTAGGCCACAGCTGGACTATGAAGTCCTTCATGGCCAGTTCGGCCGCCTTGTGAAGTTCGACCAGTTGCTTCAGCTGGTCACTCAAGGGCATCGGATGTTCGGCCCCAATATACTGGGACCAAAACAGCTTATCCGTCCAGCTCCCTTCCTCAGCTTGGTAGAACTCTGCAACATCAGAGATGCTGTGCGGCAGATCTGCGAATGCTCCTGGAGAGCTCCGAATTCGGGTAAGTAAAAGGAAAGTCTCCTTCACATGCTTGCTTTGCATAAAGAAAGCCTTACCCGCCGCTATCTTCTTGGCTGCCTCAATCTCCTGGAGGGCCTTCTGGGCTTCGATCTTGGCGTCTTGCATGCTCTGACGGGCCTTCGCAAGCTCCGACTCTTGAGTCTTGGAGTCACGCTCCAAGGTCTCGAATTTCTTGACGAAATCCTGGAGCTCTTGCTGGACCTCATTAACCACAGCCTCTTGTTTTTCGCGCTCGATGCGCTCCTTGGCCGCTTTGTCCTCAGCCTCGGACAGCGCCTTCTTAAGGGCCGCCACTTCGGTAGTGGCCCCTATTATTCACACGACACTTCTATTAGCGCCAACAATCTATCCTTTATATAACATTCAGACGGGGTATCACTTACCTTTGTTCTCCTCGAGCTGCCTCTTCACGAGGTCGAGCTCTTCTTCGGCCCGCCCCAGGTCCCGCTTCAGTCCGGAGACCTCCGCAGTGAGGGCGGCGACAGCCAGCAGCGACGCCTGCTTATTCACATAGACATAATATGATTAGTCTCCTAGTAATAATATGTGATCCTCTGTTCAGCCTTTCTTTCCGAACACCAAACAGAGCATCAGGGGCTACTGTCTGTACGGTGATATTTTCTCATTATTTAATTACTTACCTCAAAGCCTGTTAAGAGGCTGGCGCAGGCTTCGATCAATCCGCTTTTTGTGGACTGAACCTTCGCAATCACCGTACTCATCAGAGTACAATGTTCTTCATCAACGGAAGCGCCTTGAAGCGTTTCCAACAAGTTGTCCGATGCCTCTAGATGGACAGAGGATATCGACACAGGTGGCTCGCCCTCCTTAATGAGAGGCCGCCTGCTTGAAACCGGAACCACGGGAGGTTCTGGCACAGTATCAGCTGGGGGCCAAGCTTGCTGCGGCCCCCCTCATCAGAATCCATGGGGATCTTCCCCCCCATGAGCCCGACATCGGGGGTTTCGCCTTGAGGCGCCTCCAGAACTATCTCCCCCTGGCCCGGTATCCTCTGAGACAGCACTTCGATGTCGTCTGCGGGCCGGGGAGTGGAGGCTGTCGGGAGCAAATCGCTGTTCATCACTGACAAGCTCAAAGACCCATCCGAGGAGGATAGGTCGATGCGGGCTTTGGACGGATTGCATGAACATACCTTAACATGATAAGAAGCCATAAAGCTAAACATGCCAGAAATATTATGGTATCCGGATACTTACGACTTCGCCAGGGGCTTTTCCCTGGGTAGCCACTCCTCGTCGCTGTAGGCGACTGTTGTGGAGTGGTCCGGAGGGATGGTCCTCCCCTTCTTGGACTCCTCGGCCTCCCCGGATGGGGCGGACTTCATTTTCTTATCCCCCTTGGTTTGGGGGAGGGGATTTTCTTCCTCCTCCTCCTCGTTTTCGTTGGAGGAGTGCGCCTCGGTGTCTTCAGCGACGAGTCCGACACAACCTTGCGCCGGAGACCTTTCTTGGTCCCCGTGGCCTTCTTCTTGGCCTTCTTCTCCGGCACCTCATAGGGCGCCGAAAACAGCATCTCTGTCAGGAGACCAGTTGCTGGATCTTCAGGCAACGGAGCTGGACAGTCGATCCGCTCCGCTGTCGCCACATAGTCCTGTTAAATCAGTATGATGGCTTAGATTCCTCCCATGAATATACTGAGGAAAGGCACATCTGATGAAATATAGAGTGCTTACTGAATTGGCGTGGCGCTTTGCACTGAGTCCGCGGTCCTCGGTGGTGGGAGGAGGTACTTCAGTGGCCTTGAACAACACCTTCCAAATATCTTTGTGCATCGTGTCGAAGAGCTCTCGCAGCGTCTGGTGTTTGGCCGAATCGAACTCCCACAGGTTGAATGCCCGTCTTTGACACGGGAGGATCCGACGAAAGAGCATGACCTGGACCACGTTTACAAGCTTGATCTTCTTGCTTATCATATTTTTTATGCACTTCTGGAGTCCGGTCAGCTCCGCGGGTGCACCCCAGGCTAAGCCCTTCTTCTTCTAGGAGGTGAGCCGCATGGGGATGCCAGATCGGAATTCGGGGGCCGCTGCCTAGTTGACGTCGCGCGGCTCGGTGATGTAGAACCACCCCGACTGCCACCCCTTTATGGTCTCCACATAGTAGCCCTCGAGCCAGGTGACATTGGGAATCTTGCCCACCATAGCGCATCCGCACTCCGCTTGCTAGCCAACCACTATCTTCGGCTTCACGTTCAAGATCTTCAGCCACAGGCCGAAGTGCGGCTTGATGCGGAGGAAGGCCTCGCACACGACGATAAACGCCGAGATGTTGAGGATGAAATTAGGGGCCAGATCATGAAAATCTAACCCATAGTAAAACATGTGCCCGCGGACAAATGGTTGGAGGGGGAATCCCAGTCCGCCGACGAAGTGGGCGAGGAACACAACCCTCTCGTGGGGTTTTGGAGTCGGAACGATCTGCCTTGCGTCTGGGAGCCGGTGCACGATGTCTGCAGCCAAGTATCCGGCCTCCCGGAGCTTCGTAATGTCCTCCTGCGTGACAGAGGAGGCCATCCACTTGCCTCCCGCTCCAGACATGTTTGCCTACTACCTTTATAAAGAGATAGGGATTCTCCTCTTTATAAAGGCGGTAGAAACTGTGCGCCTCCCCACTCGCCCGTTAAAATCGCTTATTCCCCAAGCGCCACGATTGATGGCGCGGTTGGGTTACCCATCCCGTATTGATGAGAATCCCGCGATAAGGGGACACGATCTCTGCTTCGACAAGGCGTGTCAAGGAAACCGCCTCGCATTACGTGCAGTAGCTGGTTGTGTGATGTCATGCCATAAAAGGCTGTCAGCAAATTAGATTTGTGGAATATTGTGCTCTCTATGGTGGTATGTGGAATTTGTTTTTGCAGAGCCGGACACGATTCTTGTGTTCAAAATCTTCTATGAAGTATTCGGAGAAGGAACCTGCCTTGCAATGCCGAAGACAATCTATGCACCGGACTCATCGTCATTGAAGCCTGGTTCAGGGGCTACTGAGGGAGTCCTGGATTAAGGTGTCCTCGGACAGCCCGACTATATACTTTGGCCAGACTGTTGGACTATGAAGATACAATATTGAAGACTTCGTCCCATGTCTGGATGGGACTCTCCTTTGCATGGAAGGCAAGCTTGGCAATTCGGATATGTAGATCTCCTTCTCTGTAACCGACTCTGTGTAACCCTAGCCCCCTCCGGTGTCTATATGAACCAGAGAGTTTAGTCCGTAGGACAACAACAATCATAATCATAGGCTAGCTTCTAGGGTTTAGCCTCTATGATCTTGTGGTAGATCAACTCTTGTAATACTCATATCATCAAGATTAATCAAGCAGGAAGTAGGGTATTACCTCCATCGAGAGGGCCCGAACCTGGGTAAAACATCGTGTCCCCAGCCTCCTGTTACCATTAGCCTTAGACGCACACTTCGGGACCCCCTACCCGAGATCCGCCGGTTTTGACACCGACAGGTGGTGTCAAGATGGGCCACTGGACCGTAACAAGCTCACCACGATTGTAAGCACGTTCCATGGTTTGTGGCACATGGGGAGGAACGCCTACATCTGAGGTTGATGGCTGTGCATTGTCTTTAGTGGGAGCATTGACTGCAGGCTGCCCAATATCTTCATCCATGACAACGTCATTGGCTTCAGTGGTGGTAGTGGCAGTCACATTAGCCTCAGCATTAGTGGCTTCATGTACAGGAGGGTCTGGCACAATCACTTCTTCATCTTGAGCAACAGGATCATTTGTAGGGGGAACAACTTCACGATCATCTTCTTTTTCTTCATCGGCTGATGCAGCCGGAATATCTTCAGCCACTTTGGTTTCAGATTCTCGAGCAAACTCAGAAGGGATGGCTTCAGGGAACACTTGACGTGCTACTGATCTTTGTGTTGCACATCCTCTTCGGGAATGTTGGACATGGAGACCTGGGCCTAGGGCCTCGGCGAAGCCTTCGGAAAGAGGGCGACGCCTGTGGTGAAGAGGAGGTGTAAGTGCATCTAGTGCCACCCCTAGTTGGTTTTGGAGTATTGACGACAAACGTGCTTGAGGGACTAATGTGTTTGTGAGAATTGCAGGATAACACACGTAGTAGTCCCTCATTGATTCGGTTTACCTACCAAAGATGACCCCTAAAAATGTGTGAATACATTGAAGACAATGGTGGTTCATGGAGACATTGTGAAGATATTCACTTGAAGACTATGGAGTGCGAAGACATAACTGTTCCGTAGTTTCCTTTCTTCTTTATTGAGCCAGAGCTGGATGAGTCAGCTTTGCTTGTAGCCCAAGCCAAGCTGTCGCGTGTGTTTGAAATCTGACCGTGGGCATGTGTCAGTTCCTTAGTGACCCAGGGTCATTTCGGACATATCAGGTCGGGTTGCCTCCTGGCTATAAATAGCCCACCCCTACACCATAAGTTGGTGGTTGCTCAGAATTAGTGCACGGCTTTTGTCGTTTCAAAGCAACCCACCTCCAAAGCATTTGAGAGAGAGAGAGATCCTTGCGAGGACTAAGCCCAAAACACCTAGATCCAAAGAGTGTTAGGCATCACTGAAGTCTTTCTTTCCGTGTGATCCAAAGACTTGTTACACTTGAGGACTGTGAATCCTCCATCCGGTTAGGCATCGCATTCTGAGCATCCAAGATCCATTTTGGATTGCCGGTGAACGAAATCTGTGATGGTTTGGAAGTCTACCTTGAAGACTTACCAGAGTGATTAGGCGAGGACTGGTTGTCCTTAGCTCAAGGGGAATAAGGTGAAGACACGGTCTTCTGAGTTCAATCTCAACCTCCCTATCCATATGTACAGTTGTCAGAGCAACTGGAACTGGTCTACCAAATACTTGTATTCACCAAGCAATTGGTTCTATCCCCTACTCTCCTCACTTTACTGTTTGTTGAAGTCATTGCTTGCCTGCCTAATTCATTTGACTTCATTGTGTGAAGACTTATATCTTTTTAGCTTCGTACTATCTTCCATTCCGATCCTCTCTACCTAGTTGCAATTAGTCTTCATGCTTTTACTGTATTGTATGCTTGACTTATGCTTGCCTAGTGTTGTCCTCATTCCGCTGCTTACTATATAGGCTTAGTTTACTTGTTTGTTTTCAAAGCCACCGTGTTTTGAAGAATTTCATAAAAATTGCCTATTCACCCCCTCTAGTCGATAACTAGCACTTTCATTTGGTATCAGAGCAAGGTACTCCCTTGTTCTGTGTGATTTGGTTTAACCACCTGGAGTTTTAGCTATGTCGACTGCAGGGATAATCAAGGTCTCCACTGCGTGCCTCGTCTTAGATGGCATTGACTACCCCTACCGGAAGAACAAGATGCGCATGCATCTTGAAGCCATTGATGTTGATCTCTGGCATGTCGTCAAGACTGTCGTTCCCAAAGTCGGTGAAGGCGTCACCGCTGCTGATGTCAAGAGATTTGCGCAATTGGACTCAACCGCCAAGAACATCATCTATGGTCATCTGACCAAAGGGCAGTATGGCCGTGTGAGTGCACTGGAAACTGCAAAGCTGGTCTGGGACTGGCTGTCCAAGGTCAACGAAGGCATCTCAACTCAGAGAGCCTCAAGAATCGATGTTCTTTGCAATCTCTTCAACCGCTTCAAGAGAAATGACAATGAAAATGTCCAACTGACGTTCAATCGCTTGACTGATATCACCAATGAGCTCCATGCTCTTGGCGCCACTGAGATCACCAACCATGAGATCATGAAGAAGCTTCTGAGATCACTTGACAGCTTGTTTGACACCTTAGCCCTGATGATACAAGAATGTCCCGACTTCAAAGATCTTGATCCGTCTGATATACTTGAGAGGCTCAACACACATGAGTTCCAGCTATCTGAGAAGCGTGATATCTATGGTCCCAACTATGGCCGAACCTGTGCCCTGAAGGCAAAAGCTGTTTACTCATCTGAAGAAGAATCTGACTGTAGCTCTGGTGGTCCTGAAGAGCTTGCAATGCTTGTGAGGAAGTTCCAGAAGTTCTCCAAGAAGAATCTGTTTAGCAAGTCTTCGAGATCTAGCTCAAAGAACAACAAGGCTTCATCACGTGACTACAAGAAGAGAACGTGCCACAAATGCAAGAAGACAGGCCACTACATCTCTGAGTGTCCTTAATGGGATAAGGAATTGAAGAAGAAGAAGAATAAGAGCAAGGAATATGATTCTGATGACAACAAGAAGAAGAAGAAATCATCAAAATCTTCTTCAAAGTCTTCGTCAAAGTCTTCATATCACAAGAAGACCTCATCAAGCAAGGCTCATGCATTTATTGGCAAGGAGATGGATTCAGAGGAGGAGTCTGTCTCTGAGGAGGCAGAGGTGGAGTCCCAGGAGGAGTCTGATTCAGGCGTGGCAAGCCTGGCTCTGGCATCAGCGTTCGTCACCAAGGCAATCTTCAACACTGAAGACAATGGTCACAATGTTGAAGCCAAAGCTGATGATGATGACGACGACTCTGCTCCAACCTACTCCTTCATGGCACGTGGTGCCAAGGTAACCTCACGTGATGCCTATTTCCAAACCTCTAGTGAAGATGACTCTGAACGTGAATCCACACCTAGCTATAAGACACTTGCTAAAATTGCAACTTAGCAACAAATTGCTATGGAACATATTCAAAAGCTGCTAGACAAAGGCGATGACCTGTTGGGCGCAGAAATGAATCGAACACCGTCCTTAATCAAAGATATTAAAATTCTTTGCGTTAAGTATGAAGAACTTGAAAGTCGTCATGAAACTCTCTCAGCCTCTCATGAGAAGCTTTTCTATGAGTATCTTCAAAGGAAGCATGATCTTGAGAAACTGAGAGTGTCTCATGAAGATCTTCAAAAAGAGAACGATTCACTACTCGCCCAAAACATCAGTTCTGCTTAGGTAGAATTTGTTCCACCATGCTTAAAGTGTCTTGAGCGTGATAATGCTGTCTCTGCTGCTGGATGTTCTACTTCTGATGTTGCAATATCTTTGTAAGTGCATCTAGTGCCACCCCTAGTTGGTTTTGGAGTATTGACGACAAAGTTGGTTGAGGGACTAATGCGTTTGTGAGAATTGCAGGATAACGCAGGTAGTGTCCCTCATTGATTCGGTTTACCTACCGGAGATGACCCCTAAAAATGTATGAAGACATTGAAGACAATGGTGGTATGTGAAGATATTCATATTGAAGACTATGACATGAGAAGACATTGAGTGAAGACTATGGAGCGCGAAGACTGTGTTGTTTTGCTGTTTCCTTTTCTTCTTTGTTGAGTCATAGGAACCACCGTACTGTTAAGTGGGGTCCAAGTGAACTAAGTCAGAATGACTGAAGTGATGCTCAACCCAAATCCTATGTCTTCGAGCGAAGACAATGAGAGCAAATCTTATCCAGAGCTGGATGAGTCAGCTTTGCTTGTAGCCCAAGTAAAGTTGCCGTGTGTGTTTGAAATCTGACCGTTGGAACACGTGTCAGTTCCGTAGTGGCCCAGGGTAATTTTGGACATATCAGGTTGGGTTGCCCAGTGGCTATAAATAGCCCACCCCCTACACCATAAATTGGTGGCTGCTCAGAGTTAGTGCACGGCTTTTGTCGTTTGAGAGCAACCCACCTCGAAGCCTTTGAGAGAGAGAAATCCTTGGGAGGACCAAGCCCAAACACCTAGAGCCAAAGAGTGTTAGGCATCACTGAAGTCTTTCTGTCTGTGTGACCTGAAGACTTATTACACTTGAGGACTGTGAATCCTCTAGCCGGTTAGGCGTCGCGTTCTGAGCATCCAAGAGTCATTGTGGATTGCCGGTGAACGAAGTCTGTGAAGGTTTGGAAGTCTACCTTGAAGACTTACCAGAGTGATTGGGCGAGGACTATGTGTCCTTAGCTCAAGGGGAATAAGGTGAAGACGCAGTCTTCTGAGTTGAATCTCAGCCTCCCTAACCAGACGTACAGTTGTCACAGCAACTGGAACTGGTCCAACAAATCCTGTGTCTTCAACAAGTGACTGGTTCTATCCTCTCCCTTCCTTTACTTAAGTTTGTCTTCGTGAAGTCATTGCCTATCTGTCGTACCTGTTTGACTTCATTGCTTGACTACTACTATTGATTGGCTTCATACTATCTTCCATCCCGATCCTTACTACTTAGCTGCTATTAGTCCTGTTCTTTCACATCATTGCATACTTGACTATGGTTTGCTTATTGTAGTTTATCTTCCGCTGCATATCAATTAGGTCATTTCTGCTGTTTGTCTTCAAAACTTTCATGTTTTGAAGACTTTCATAAAAATCGCCTATTCACCCCCCCTTAGTCGATACTAGCACTTTCAATTGGTATCAGAGCAAGGTACTCCCTTGTTCTGAGTGATTCGGTTTAACCACCTGGAGTTTTAGCTATGTCGACTGCAGGGATAATCAAAGTCTCCACTGCCTGCCCTGTTTTCGATGGAACTGAATATCCCTACTAGAAGAATAAGATGCGTATGCATCTTGAAGCCATTGATGTCGACCTCTAGTATGTCGTCAAGAACAACGTTCCCAAAAATGGTGAAGGTGTCACCCCTGCTGATGTCAAGAAGTTCATTCAACTGGACTCTACTGCCAAGAACATTATCTGTGGTCATCTGACCAAAGGATAGTATGGTCGTGAGAGTGCTCTGGAAACGTCGAAGCTAGTGTGGGACTGGCTATCCAAGGTCAACGAAGGCGTCTCAACCCAGAGAGATCAAAGGATCAGTGTTCTTCGAAACCTCTTCAACCACTTCAAGAGAAACGACAATGAAAATGTCCAGCTCACGTTCGATCGCCTCACTGACATCACAAATGAGCTTCAAGCTCTCGGCGCAACTGAGATTACCAAGCATGAAATCGTCAAGACACTACTGAGATCACTTGACAGCTCCTTTGACACCCTTGCCCTCATGATTCAAGAACGCCCTGACTTCAAGACACTCGATCCGTCTGATATACTTGAGAGGCTCAACACACATGAGTTCCAGCTTTCTGAGAAAAGAGATATCTATGGTCCCAACTATGGCCGAACTCACGTTTTAAAGGCAAAAGTTGTTTCCTCATCTGAAGAAGAATCTGACTGCGGTTGTGATGACCCTGAAGACATTGGAAAGGAACTTGCTATGCTTGTAAAGAAGTTCCAGAAGTTCACTAAGAAGAGGGGAATCAGAAAGTCTTCACGGTCCAGCTCAAGAAATGATGAAGCATCCACTCATGACTACAAGAAGAGAACATGTCACAAGTGCAAGAAACCTGAACACTATATCTCTGAGTGTCCACAGTGGGACAATGAGAAGAAGAAGAAGAAGAGCAAGGAATATGATTCTGATGACAAGAAGAAGAAGAAATCTTCAAAGTCTTCTTCTAAGTCTTCTTCCAAGTCTTCATCACACAAGAAGAGCTCATCTGGCAAGGCTCGTGCTTTTGTTGGCAAGGAAATGGATTCAGAGGAGGAGTTTGCTTCTGAGGAGGCGGAGGTGGAGTCGGGAGAGGAGTCCGACCCTGGCGTTGCAAGTCTAGCTCTAGCCACAGCCTATGTTGCCAAGTCCATCTTCAACATTGAAGACAATGACTTCCACACCAACGCTGAAGCGGATGACACAGACGATCCTACTCCCACCTACTGCTTCATGGCACGTGGTGCCAAGGTAAAATCACGTGATGCTTACTTTCAAACATCAAGTGAAGATGACTCTGATTGTGAATCCAAACCCAGCTACAAAACGCTTGCTAAAATTGCAACTGAACAACAAAAGGCTATGGAACATACTCAAAAACTGTTAGACAAAAGCAATGACCTGTTGGACGCGGAAATGACACGTTCACAGTCCTTAGTTGATGACATAAAAAATCTTCATGCTAAGTACCAAGAACTTGAAAGTCGTCATGAAACGCTCTCAACCACTTATGAAAAGCTCTCCTATGATTATCTTCAAAGGAAGCAAGATCTTGAAAAGTTGAGAGCGGCTCATGAAGATGTTCAAAAAGAGAATGAGTCACTTCGCGCTCAACATTTCAGTTCCGCTCAGGATGGATTTGAACCACCATGTCTAAAATGCATTGAGCGTGATAACGCTACATCTGTTGCTAAATGTTCCACTGCTGCTACTGTTTCATTGTCTTCAACTACTGATGTGGTAACTAACCCCTCTGCGGAGGATACCACTACTATTGCTGATGAAAATGCTAGGTTGAAGACATTGCTTGAAACAGGGATGCAAAAGTCTGAAGGGACATCAGACACTCTGTGATGTCCTCAAAAAGCAGATTCTGAACCGAAACCCTAGGAAAGAGGGTGTTGGGTTCGAGAGGAAAATGAATGTTGATGGCTCCTACTGGAAGCCTGAGCAGTACCCCAAAACCACATGGGTTGCTGCAAAGGAACCTTCAGTAGATCCATCCACCTTATCTGGCTTTACCTGCGCTAACCCTATTATCATTGATGAATCCTTTGATGCAAACTATAAGCTGTTCAAGAATCAGAATGGTGAAGTGTTTGCAAGGTCTATTGGTACTAACTACAGAAATGGACCACCTATGAAGAAGATCTGGGTACCTAAGCAGTACATTGAGAATCTTCCTGTGAATGTCATCATGACACCACCAAGGAAGAAGACAAACCCCAGACCCATAGCTTCATATGGCCCGAAGGCTTCACACAGATACAAGACTCACCTGAGTCACCCTAACGCCAATGTTTTTGCGGGGAAATCATAGTCAGACTCATGAATATGAGCGTGTGTCTTGAAAACGCTATGTTCATAGAACTAAGAACTTTTCTGCTTATTCATATGAGTATCATTCATCTCCTGCAAGGCTATTTGCTATGGCTCCAAAGCCGAAATTCTCAGATGCTGCACTTAGACTCATTGCTTCTAAGCTACCCCTGAAAATGTGGGTGGCGAAGAAGAATTAACTTTCTTTTGCAGAGAAATGTCTCCAGCCTGAAATCAATGGCGTCCGATGCTATTGCTGGGGACCTAAAACACGTTAAGGGCGCATGATAAAATGTCTTTCTATATACTTCACATCTGAATTGCTTACCAGTCATACTCTGTGTCCTAACTTTGATCTAAGCTGTGACAATCCTTGTATGTGTCAAATGCCTATGCTTCACAACACTCTTTGTGCAGCCTATCCTCCTAACTGCGCTGTAGGGCATGTCACCAAAAGCTTCAGAATGGATTATGGACAGTGGATGCACAAATCATATGACTGGTGATCAAAGTCTTCTCATGGACTCAACCTTACATCCATCCGACAAAAGTCACATCACATTTGCTGACACTGGTAAAAGCAAGGTATTGGGTCTAGGTAGAGTTGCAATCTCAAAGGATCAACACATGGATAAAGTGATGCTTGTTGAATCCCTTGGTTTCAACTTAATGTCTGTCTCAATGCTTTGTGACTTGAACATGATTGTGCTATTCGGAAAATATCGCTGCCTTGTACTAATGGAATCTGACAAGTCTCTAGTCTTTGAAGGGTATCGAAAAGATGATCTATACATGGTAGATTTCTCAGCAGGTCCACAGCTTGCCGTATGTCTTCTTACAAAAGCTTCAGAATGTTGGCTCTGGCATCGAAGGCTGGGGCATGCTGGTATGAGGAACTTACACTCACTCCTCAAGAAGAAGCATGTCATAGGCATCGAGGATGTCAAGTTCAAGAAGGATCATCTGTGTGGTGCCTGCGAAGCTGGAAAGATGACTAGGGCAAAGCACCCCTCGAAGACATCATGACAACATCTCAACCCTTCGAGCTGCTACACATGGACTTATTTGGACCTACTCACTACTCCACCCTCACAACAACTGCTTGTCTCTACGGCTTCGTCATTGTTGATGACTACTCGAGATACATGTGGGTGCATATAATTCTCTACAAGAGTGAAGTGCAAGATGTCTTCAGACGCTTCGCCAATCGAGCAATGAACAATTATGGCATGAAGATCAAGCATATCAGAAGTGACAATGGCACTGAATTCAAGAACACCGGACTTGATCTTTATCTGGATACAATGGGAATCACTCATGAGTTCTCTGCTCCATACACACCTCAGCAAAATGGCATCGTTGAGCGCAAGTGTAAGTGCATCTAGTGCCACCCCTAGTTGGTTTTGGAGTATTGATGACAAAGTTGGTTGAGGGACTAATGCGTTTGTGAGAATTGCAGGATAACACAGGTAGTGTCCCTCATTGATTCGGTTTACCTACCGGAGATGACCCCTAAAAATGTATGAAGACATTGAAGACAATGGTGGTATGAGAAGATATTCATATTGAAGACTATGACATGAGAAGACATTGCGTGAAGACTATGGAGCGCGAAGACTGTGTGGATTCGTTGCTTCCTTTTCTTCTTTGTTGAGTCATAGGAACCACCGTACTGTTAAGTGGGGTCCAAGTGAACTAAGTCAGAGTGACTGAAGTGATGCTCAACTCAAATCCTATGTCTTCGAGCGAAGACAATGAGAGCAAACCTTATCCAGAGCTGGATGAGTCAGCTTTGCTTGTAGCCCAAGTAAAGTTGCCGCGTGTGTTTGAAATCTGACCGTTGGAACACATGTCAGTTCCTTAGTGACCCAGGGTCATTTTGGACAAATCAGGTCGGGTTGCCTAGTGGCTATAAATAGCCCACCCCCTAGACCATAAATTGGTGGCTGCTTAGAGTTTGTACACGACTTTTGTCATTTGAGAGAAACCCACCTTGAAGCATTTGAGAGAGAGAAAAATCCTTGCGAGGACAAAGCCCAAACACCCAGAGCCAAAGAGTGTTAGGCATCACTGAAGTCTTTCTGTCTGTGTGACCTGAAGACTTATTACACTTCAGGACTGTGAATCCTCCAGCCAGTTAGGCATCGCGTTTTGAGCATCCAAGAGTCATTGTGGATTGCCGGTGAACGAAGCCTGTGAAGGTTTGGAAGTCTCCCTTGAAGACTTACCAGAGTGATTGGGCGAGGACTGGGTGTCCTTAGCTCAAGGGGAATAAGGTGAAGACACGGTCTTCTGAGTTAAATCTCAGCCTCCCTAACCAGACGTACAGTTGTCACATCAACTGGAACTGGTCTAACAAATCCTGTGTCTTCAACAAGCAACTGGTTCTATCCCTTCCCAACCTTACTTTAGTTTGTCTTCGTGAAGTCATTGCCTATCTGTGTATCTGTTTGACTTCATTGCTTGACTACTACTGTTGATTGGCTTCACGCTATCTTCCATTCTGATCCTTACTTACCTAGCTGCTATTAGTCCCGTACTTTCATATCTTTGTATACTTGACTATGGCTTGCTTTGGGTAGTTTATCTTCCGCTGCATTACAATTAGGTCATTTCTGTTGTTTGTCTTCAAAAATTCCAAGTTTTGAAGACTTTCATAAAAATCGCCTATTCACCCCCCCTCTAGTCGATAGTAGCACTTTCAATTGGTATCAGAGCAAGGTACTCCCTTGTTTTGTGTGATTCGGTTTAACCACCTGGAGTTTCAACTATGTCGACTGCAGGGATAATCAAGGTCTCCGCTGCTTGCCCCGTGTTCGATGGAACTGAATATCCCTACTGGAAAAATAAGATGCGTATGCATCTTGAAGCCATTGATGTCGAACTCTGGTATGTCGTCAAGAATGGCGTTCCCAAAACTGGTGAAGGTGTCACCCCCACCGATGTCAAGAAGTTCATTCAACTGGACTCTACTACAAAGAACATCATCTGTGGTCATCTGACCAAAGGACAGTATGGCCGAGTGAGTGCTCTGGAAACGTCGAAGCTAGTCTAGGACTGGCTATCCAAGGTCAACGAAGGTGTCTCAACCCAGAGAGATCAAAGAATCAGTGTTCTTCGCAACCTCTTCAACCGCTTCAAGAGAAACGACAATGAAAATGTCCAGCTCATGTCTGATCGCCTCACTGATATCACAAATGAACCTCAAGCTCTTGGCGCAACTGAGATTACCAAGCATGAAATCATCAAGACACTGCTGAGATCACTTGACAGCTCCTTTGACACCCTTGCCCTCATGATACAAGAACGTCCTGACTTCAAGACACTCAATCCGTCTGATATACTTGAGAGGCTCAACACACATGAGTTCCAGCTATCTGAGAAAAGAGATATCTATGGCCCAAACTATGGCCGAACTCGTGCTTTGAAGGCAAAAGTTGTTTCCTCATCTGAAGAAGAATCTGACTGCAGGTCAGAAGATCCTGAAGACATTGGAAGGGAACTTGCTATGCTTGTGAAGAAGTTCCAGAAATTCACAAAGAAGAAAGGCTTCAGAAAGTCTTCATGATCCAGCTCAAGGAATGATGAAGCTTCCACCCATGATCACAAGAAGAGAACCTGCCACAAGTGCAAGAAACCCGGTCACTACATATCTGAGTGTCCACAGTGGGACAATGAGAAGAAGAAGAAGAAAAGCAAGGAATATGATTCCGATGACAAGAAGAAAAAGAAATCCTCAAAGTCTTCTAAGTCTTCTTCCAAGTCTTCATCATACAAGAAGAGCTCATCTGGCAAGGCTCGTGCTTTTGTTGGCAAGGAAATGGATTCAGAGGAGGAGTCTGCTTCGGAGGAGGCGGAGGTGGAGTCTGGAGAGGAGTCTGACCCTGGCGTTGCAAGTTTGGCTCTAGCCACAGCCTATGTCGCCAAGTCCATCTTCAACACTGAAGACAATGACTACCAAACCAACGCTGAAGCTAATGACGAAGACGATCCTTCTCCCACCTACTGCTTCATGGCACGTGGTGCCAAGGTAAAATCCCGCGATGCTTACTTTCAAACTTCAAGTGAAGATGACTCTGATTGTGAATCCAAACCCAGCTACAAAACACTTGCTAAAATTGCAACTGAATAACAAAAGGCTATGGAACATACTCAAAAACTGTTAGACAAAAGCGATGACCTGTTGGACGCTGAAATGACACATTCACAGTCCTTAGTTGATGACATAAAAAATCTTCATGCTAAGTACCAAGAACTTGAAGGTCGTCATGAATCGCTCTCAACTACTTATGAAAGACTCTCCTATGATTATCTTCAAAGGAAACAAGAGCTTGAGAAATTGAGAGCGGCTCATGAAGATCTTCAAAAAGTGAATGAGTCACTTCGCGCTCAATAGATCAGTTCCGCTCAGGATGGATTTGAACCACCATGTCTAAAATGCATTGAGCGTGATAATGCTACATCTGTTGCTGAATGTTACACTGCTGCTACTGTCTCATTGTCTTCACCTACTGAAGTGGTTACTAACCCCTCTGCGGAGGATACCACTGCTGTTGCTGATGAAAATGCTATGTTGAAGACATTGCTTGAAAAAGGGATGTACAAAAGTTTGAAGGGACATCAGACTCTCTGCGATGTCCTCAAAAACCATATTCTGAACCGAAACCCTAGGAAAGAGGGTGTTGGGTTCGAAAGGAAAATGAATGTTGATGGATCGTACTGGAAGCCTGAGCAGTACCCCAAAACCACATGGGTTGCTGCAAAGGAACCTTCATTAGATCCATCCACCTTATCTGGCTTTACCTGTGCTAATCCTATTGTCATTGATGAATCCTTTGATGCAAACTATAAGCTGTTCAAAAATCAGAATGGTGAAGTGTTTGCCAGGTACATTGGTACTAACTGCAGGAATGGACCACCTATGAAGAAGATCTGGGTACCCAAGCAGTACATTGAGAATCTTCCTGTGAATGTCGTCATGACACCACCAAGGAAGAAGACAAACCCCAGACCTATAGCTTCATGTGGCCCAAAGGCTTCATACAGATACATGACTCACATGAGTCACCCTAACGCCAATGATTTGCAGGGAAATCATGCTCAGACTTATGAATATGAGCGTGTATCTTCGAACCGCTATGTTCATAGGACTAAGAACTTTTCTGCCTATTGATATGAGTATCATTCATCTCCTGCAAGGCTATTTGCTAGGGCTTCAAAGCCAAAATTCTCAGATGCTGCACTAAGACTCATTGCTTCTAAGCCACCACTGAAGATGTGGGTGGCAAAGAAGAACTAACTCTCTTTTGCAGAAAACGGTCTCCAACCAGCAATCAATGGCGTCCGATACTATTGCTGGGGACCTAAAACTCATTTAGGACGCACGCTAAAGTGTCATTCTATATACTTCAAATCTGAATCTCTTATCAGTCATACTATGTCCTAACTTTGATATAAGCTGTGACTATCCCTATATGTGTCAAATGCTTATGCTTCACAACATTCTTGTGAAGCCTATCCTCCTAACTGCACTGTAGGGTACATCACCAAAAGCTTCAGAATGGATTATGGACAGTGGATGCCCAAATCATATGACTGGTGATCAAAGTCTTCTCATGGACTCAACCTTACGTCCATCCGACAAGAGTCACATTACATTTGCTAACACTGGTAAAAGCAAAGTATTGGGTCTAGGTAGAGTTGAAATCTCAAAGGATCAACACATGGATAAAGTGATGCTAGTTGAATCCCTTGGTTTCAACTTAATGTCTGTCTCAATGGTTTGTGACTTGAACATGATTGCGATATTTGGCAAATATCGTTGCCTTGTACTAATGGAATCTGACAAATCTCTAGTCTTTGAAGGGTATCGAAAAGATGATCTACACATGGTAGATTTCTCAGCAGGTCCACAACTTGCCGTATGTCTTCTCACAAAAGCTTCAGAATGCTGGCTCTGGCATCGAAGGCTAGGGCATGCTGGAATGAGGAATTTGCACTCACTTGTCAAGAAGAAGCATGTCACAGGCATCGAAGATGTCAAGTTCAAGAAGGATCATCTGTGTGGTGCCTGTGAAGCTGGAAAGATGACAAGGGCAAAGCACCCCTCGAAGACAATCATGACAACATCTCAACCCTTCGAGCTGTTACACATGGACTTATTTGGACCTACTCACTACTCCACCCTCACAACAACTGCCTGTCTATATGGCTTTGTCATTGTTGATGACTACTCAAGATACACATGGGTTCATATAATTCTTTACAAGACTGAAGTGCAAGATGTCTTCAGGCGCTTCGCAAATTGAGCAATGAACAATTATGGCGTGAAGATCAAGCACATCAGAAGTGACAATGGCACTGAATTCAAGAACACTAGACTTGATCTGTATCTGGATACAATGGGAATCACTCATGAATTCTCTGCTCCATACACACCTCAGCAAAATGGCATCGTTGAGCGCAAAAACAGAACCCTCATTGAGATGGCTCGAACAATGCTAGATGAGTACAAGACACAAAGAAAGTTCTGGCCTGAAGCTATTGATACAACATGTCACATCATCAACCATGTGTACATCCATAAGCTTCTGAACAAAACATCTTATGAGCTCCTTACTGGCAACAAGCCAAACGTCAGTTACTTCAGAGTATTTGGAGCTAGATGCTGGATCAAGGATCCCCATCACAAGTCAAAATTTGCACCTAAGGCCCACGAAGGCTTCATGCTTGGCTATGGAGAGGATTCACACTCCTACAGAGTCTTCAACCTTTATCTCTACAAAATCGTTGAAACTGTGGATGTGAAATTTGATGAAACCAATGGTTCTCAGAGAGAGATTCTGCCAAGTACACTAGATGAAGCTCCTTCAAACGAGTCTATCAAGCTGTTGGGAACTGGTGAAATCATGCCCTCTGAAGCACAACCTGAAGAGGAACTTATCATCTCTGCACCAACTCAACCTGAAGACAATGCTCAGACCAAAGACTATCCTCCCAATGATGACAATGATCAGCCAGAGCAAAATCTTCGTCCTGTTCATCCTCGTGTTGCAAATGAAGTTCAAATAGAGCAGATAATTGACAGCATCAATGCACCTGGTCCACTCACTCGATCAAGAGCAACACAGCTGGCAAACTTCTGTGGGCACTTTTCATTTGTGTCAATATCAGAACCCAAGAAAGTTTCTGAAGCTTTTATGGAACCTAAATGGATTCAATCCATGCAAGAAGAACTTCAACAGTTCAAACTAAATAATGTCTGGGAACTCGTCAAGCGACCTGACCCTCGCAAGCATAACATTATTGGAACAAAGTGGATATATCGAAACAAGCAAGATGAGCATGGTCAAGTCATCAGAAACAAAGCACATCTTGTGGCTCAAGGATATACTCAAGTTGATGGAATTGACTTCGATGAAACATTTGCTCCTGTTGCTAGACTTGAAGCTATTCGCATACTGCTAGCCTACGCTAATCATCACAACATCTTGCTATATCAAATGGATGTAAAGAGTGCATTTCTCAATGGCAAGATTGAAGAAGAAGTATAAGTCGCACAACCACCTGGCTTTGAAGATCCAAAACATCCTGATATGGTGTACAAGCTAAACAAAGCACTGTATGGCCTCAAACAAGCTCGTCGTGCCTGGTATGATACAATCAAAGACTTCTTGAAGAGCAAAGGCTTCAAACCTGGATCCCTCGATCCCACACTCTTCACGAAGACATATGATGGTGAACTGTTTGTGTGCCAAATATATGTGGATGACATAATCTTCGGCTGCACCAACCAGAAGTACAGTGATGAGTTTGGGTACATGATGCAAGAGCAATATCAAATGTCCATGATGGGTGAGTTGAAGTTCTTCCTTGGTCTTCAAATTCGTCAGCAACGAAATGGCATCTTCATATCTCAAGAAAAATACCTCAAAGATTGTCTGAAGAAGTTTGGAATGGAAGACTGCAAAGGCTACACGACGCCAATGCCAGCCAAACACCATCTTGGTCCCGACGACAATGGTAAAGAGTTCGATCAAAAGGTATACCGCTCCATGATTGGTTCTTTGCTTTATTTATGTGCATCTAGGCCAGATATTATGCTTAGTGTTTGCATGTGTGCTCGATTCCAAGCGGCACCAAAGGAATCGCATCACTTAGCTGTGAAGCGAATTCTTCGATATTTGGCTTACACCCCAACACTCGGATTATGGTATCCCAAGGGCTCAAAATTTGATTTGGTTGGATTCTCGGATGCTGATTATGCTGGTGACAAGGTGGATCGCAAGTCTACATCAGGCACATGTCATTTTCTTGGTCGATCACTTGTCTGTTGGTCTTCAAAGAAGCAGAACTATGTATCACTCTCAACTACTGAATCTGAATACATTGCTGCTAGATCCTGTTGTGCTCAGCTTCTATGGATGAAGCAAACTCTCAAGGATTATGGCATCAACCTGAAACAAGTACCTCCCTTCTGCGACAATGAAAGTGCCATCAAGATAGCCAACAATCCAGTCCAGCACTCGAAGACAAAGCACATTGAAATACGTCATCACTTTCTCAGAGATCATGTTATGAAGAAAGATATAGATATCATGCACGTCAACACTGAAGAGCAACTGGCAGATATCTTCACAAAGCCCTTGGATGAGAAAAGGTTTTGCAAGTTATGGTGTGAGCTAAATATCTTGGAATCCTCGAATGTCTTGTGATCAGGCACACATCCTAACACTTGTGCATGTTGATGACTTAGATGTGCAACACACAAAGTAATGTATATCTTCAATCAATGAAGATTTACACTCTGAGTGTGAATACATTAACATGGAATTTGACTTCGGAGCGCCACAATAATTGTGCGCCGTGTCTGGGTCTAATACTTCCTATACGGTGGGTAACACCACCACCAACTTTCTCTGTTTGAAGTGTTTCACTCATGGCGTTATATTGCAATAACTTCGCATTTGGTTTGTCTTCAGTTTCAATTTATCTTCATGATCTTCTACATTATGATGATTTGATTGCTTTCTGATATATATATATATATATATATATATATATATATATATATATATATATACTAGTGTTCTGTCCTCTATAGCATTCACTTATAGCTATGTCTTCAAGATTGGATCTTTTGAACTAAGTGAATGTGATCAGACCCTAACCTCTCTATGCTTCCTATCTCAAACTCTATCTGTCCAAATCATATGCATTCTATTGAAACCGTCGAATGTCTTCTCTGCGTCCTAGTCAGCAGAAGGCAAACATTAAATCTGTTTTAAATGACTTATCTTTATTGCTGAAATCCGGAGAAGCCGGAACAACTCTCCGACATGCCTGGCGGGCGTGGGAACGTGGGACAATTCTAAGTATGTTACATGCTTGCCACGTACCCCTCAGATGTGAACCGCCAGGGGCACCAGCGTAATTGTGCTGTGTCTCTCACCTACTTATAAATACTTGTCCCCTGCGGTAAAGAAATCCTTCTTCCACCTCTCCACCTCCGTCAAAACCCTAGCGCCACCGCTAGCTCGCGACGACGCCGGCGACGAAGCGCTTAGCTGCCGCGACTTCTCCGACGCCGTCCTCACGCCGGCCGCGGACATCGTCCTCTCCGCCGTCGCCGTAGGTGTCCTCCGTCGCCAAGTTAGGGCACGGTGGGCTGAACTGCTCGGTCTCCTATTCTTCCCATCTAGCAGTTCTTCGTGCGGTAATTATAACTCTATTTTTACCACCTTTTTGATCTTCAAGATTCATCCTGTTTACCAAAAGTAGTTTCTGCCTATTCAATGTTAGTTCTATTCTGTCTGCATCTCATACTGCCGAGTCAATTCACTTAGATTTCCTGTCTAGTTTGATTCCTGACTTGTACTCATTCACGGATTGGTACAAATCTGGAACCAACTCACCTATATAAGTGAATGTCTTCGCATCATGAGGTCAATATCTTCAAACTGATTTATCTTCAAAATCTTCTGAGAATGCATATGACCTCTTTCCCTTCCCTCGCATCTCTAATGCTGTCACAGGTACATGTCCGTGAGAGAATCCCTTGGTTCGCATAGTCTGCATTCATTTGCAGAATACTTACAACATCAAATCAATTCTCCTGAAGCCAGTTCCTGCTTGACCAGCAAGCGTAAATCTCTGAAGCCTCTGAATGTATTGAAGCCATTCAGCTTGAAGTTCATGGCTGCAGAAAAATCGACAAGGAAGGGTGGCAGACAGCGCAGAGAAGGAACATCCAAAGATCTGCCTGATGACTTAGCAGAACTATACAAGACAGATCCCGAAGAGAATTATCATTAGAGAAAGATGCGAATCCAATGGATTCGACGCTATTGGGCTGAGGAATGGTTCAAGTACAAGTTTGTGAGGAAGGAATATGCAGAGAAGAATGCCATCAAGAGACCTTGGGGTGATATCCTCTATCGAGGCCTTCAACCCAAGACCAGAGCTGAAGCCATTGACCAAGGCTTCTATCCTTGCATGGTCCATGGACCACAGCCTGAGAACGCAGATCCCACCTCACTACTCTGGTGTCGTGACGACTCTCTCTTCAAGCGCAACTACCAGTTTGCTGTGGCTTCGGCCAAGAAGAACAAGAAATCCTTGGGTTTGGACTTCAACCCAGGTCCCTCTGCTCCCCGTGCTGACGGCTCCCGTGATGCTGATACCAATGTGATCGGCCCCTTTTCCAACCTTGACGGCCTCATCACCTACATCATGGTCCAAGGTGCAAGAGTAGATCATTCTGACAATAATGCTGACTCCGATGAAGCCCCTGCTCCTCCTCCAAAGCCGCAGAAGCAAAAGAAGCCAAAGGCTTCAACATCAGCTGCACCTCCGAAGACTTCTCGTGCTAAGCCACTGGCCACTGCACCTCCTGAAGCCAGTGTGCAGTCTGAAGATCAATCCCGTGTCTCCAAGAGAACGGAGAAGAAAAAGCAACTTGTCAGACCATCTGATCAAAGAGCCTTGACTCCTGCCGCCATTCTGCTCGAAGAACCCATTGATTTGTCAAGTGATGAAGATCTTGCTGATGATGCTCTTGAGCAGCTGATAAAGAGCAAGGAAGAAGCAGAAATCTTCAACAACTTGCCTCTCTTTGATGTGGCCATCATCCACAATTTCATTGATGAGTGGTTCGACACCCCCAATGTTAGGTTTGAAGATTTACAGCTTCCCATTAGCCTCAATGTTGCCTTCAATGGCGCCATTGCTTCTGAGCTGGCTCTCGCTCAGCGAATCGTTGAGCTCAAGAACAAGATTGATTATGAGAAGGCTCAATTCAAGAAGCATGTGGCCAAGCTAAGTGTTCAAGACGTATGAAACTTCAAAGTCATGCTACATGAGCTTAAAGAAGCTTTTATGAAGAAGCGCGAAGAAGCTCAGGGTTCTCGAGAGCGCATGAAGATTTTGGCTGATAAGTGTGTGCTCGCCTACAATGAGGCTGAGAAGAGCAAGTCACTTGGCCGTCCTGGCATTGACCCCAGGATGGCTGCAAAGAAGAAGAAGAAGCTTTCTGCTGAACAGCCTGAACCTTCAAGCCAAGAAGCCCCTCGCATTATCTTCCCAAGCAGCATGACTGGCTCGAAGCCAAAGGTCACCACAATCACTTTAGAACAGAAGAAGACGAGGGCTGCCGAGGCTGAAGCCAGAAAGAGAAAGAACACTGAAGCCTCTGATGCCGCTCCCTCCAAGAAGAAGCGCAAGACGAAGAAGACTAGGGCTGCTTCCACAGAGCCCTTAGTTGTTGAACCCATTACAGTGGTTCGCCCAGCGTCAGAACATCAAGAACGAAGAATGATAGTCCATGAGCCTGCTTCCACAGAGGCTCATGAAGCTGAAGATATTCCAGCAGCTGAACCCACCGCTGCTGAAGACATTAGTCATGATGACAATGTAGCTGATGATGAAGTTCTTCCTCAGATCGAACATGATGTGGTATCATCGCCTGTTCATACGAACAGCGAACTCATCAGCATTGGTCGTCCACTGATGCCAATTGCTTAGGATGGATCATGGGCTGATCACCCACAACTACAAGACTCCCCCGGTACTCCCCAACAACAACAACAAGCTTTGGTACTTCTTGTGGCCCTTCATCAGAAACAGGATAAGCATCATTTCTGGCTCAAGAGACAGATGCAAAGCCTCTTGGTGGATGTCAATCGCATTCGCAACCTTACCACCAAGAATGCCTTTGTTGCTCATGAAACTTGCCGGCGATCATGGAAGAGTTTGACCCTGCTCAGTGCTGAAGCTGATCTTCAAGACGATGGCTTCAATGAAAGATTCCAGTTTGACTCCACTCCTCCACGAACTACTTTCCTACGTCGTACTCCATCTCTTGAAGACTCTGAATATTCTTCCTCCACGGCAACGGTAAATGCCAGAGTGATCGATGATGAAGATGATGCTACTTCACCACCTCCTACTACCGTGCGCATCAACACTGCAGCAAGTTCATCTGCACCGCCACCCAACGACGACAACCCTGCTGCTTCACCTACTCATGTTGACGAGTAGATGCTCTATGTCTTCAAACCTTTTTGGTCCTTACTAACAAAAGGGGGAGAAGCGTATGAGTTGATAGTCTTCAAGCGGGTACATATGGGCGGTTGCATTATATTTTGCTGCGTGCTTACAACTCTTGCCTTTTGAAACATTTGGTTCTCTGAGTTGTAACACCTAAACTTGATGGTCGTCTGCTACTTATTTGCTTCACTGTGATGCAATGATAAATTCCGCATGTGCGATGATAACTTCCGCACTTAGATCATTCTGCAGACGTCCATTTTTCATTATGCATGTCATTCTACTTGCTATATCAGTTCATGCATGATGAATTATCTTCATAAGTTGAAGTGGATCTCCACAAGTACAACCTGCCATGTGCATTTGCATTCCAAAAGCAAATTACTTACATGCACATCTTCAGGGGGAGCCCTTGCAACTTATGAAGACTATTTCCTATCCTTACAATTTCACATATTTATCCCCGTTGAAAACTTCAACCAGTTTATCATCAATCACCAAAAAGGGGGAGATTGTAAGTGCATCTAGTGCCACCCCTAGTTGGTTTTGGAGTATTGATGACAAAGTTGGTTGAGGGACTAATGCGTTTGTGAGAATTGCAGGATAACGCAGGTAGTGTCCCTCATTGATTCGGTGTACCTACCAGAGATGACCCCTAAAAATGTATGAAGACATTGAAGACAATGGTGGTATGAGAAGATATTCATATTGAAGACTATGATATGAGAAGACATTGCGTGAAGACTATGGAGCGCGAAGACTGTGTGGATTCGTTGCTTCCTTTTCTTCTTTGTTGAGTCATAGGAACCACCGTACTATTAAGTGGGGTCCAAGTGAACTAAGTCAGAGTGACTGAAGTGATGCTCAACTCAAATCCTATGTCTTTGAGCGAAGGCAATGAGAGCAAACCTTATCCAGAGCTGGATGAGTCAGCTTTGCTTGTAGCCCAAGTAAAGTTGCCGCGTGTGTTTGAAATCTGACTGTAGGAACACGTGTCAGTTCCTTAGTGACCCAGGGTCATTTTGGACAAATCAGGTCGGGTTGCCTAGTGGCTATAAATAGCCCACCCCCTAGACCATAAATTGGTGGCTGCTCAGAGTTTGTACAAGGCTTTTGTCGTTTGAGAGCAACCCACCTCGAAGCATTTGAGAGAGAGAAAAATCCTTGCGAGAACAAAGCCCAAACACCCAGAGCCAACGAGTGTTAGGCATCACTGAAGTCTTTCTGTCTGTGTGACCTGAAGACTTATTACACTTGAGGACTGTGAATCCTCCAGCCGGTTAGGCGTCGCGTTCTGAGCATCCAAGAGTCATTGTGGATTGCCGGTGAATGAAGTCTGTGAAGGTTTGGAAGTCTCCCTTGAAGACTTACCAGAGTGATTGGGCGAGGACTGGGTGTCCTTAGCTCAAGGGGAATAAGGTGAAGACACGGTCTTCTAAGTTAAATCTCAGCCTCCCTAACGAGACGTACAGTTGTCACAGCAACTGGAACTGGTCCAACAAATCCTGTGTCTTCAACAAGCAACTGGTTCTATCCCTTCCCAACCTTACTTTAGTTTGTCTTCGTGAAGTCATTGCCTATCTGTGTATCTGTTTGACTTCATTGCTTGACTACTACTGTTGATTGGCTTCACACTATCTTCCATTCTGATCCTTACTTACCTAGCTGCTATTAGTCCCGTACTTTCATATCTTTGTATACTTGACTATGGCTTGCTTTGGGTAGTTTATCTTCCGCTGCATTACAATTAGGTCATTTCTGTTATTTGTCTTCGAAAATTCCAAGTTTTGAAGACTTCCATAAAAGTCGCCTATTCACCCCCCTCTAGTCGATAGTAGCACTTTCAGCAAGAACAGAACTCTCATTGAGATGGCTCGAACAATGCTCGATGAGTACAAGACACCAAGAAAGTTCTGGCCTGAAGCTATTGATACAGCATGTCACATCATCAACCGTGTTTACATCCATAAGCTTCTGAACAAAACATCCTATGAGCTCCTTACTGGCAAAAAGCCAAATGTCAGCTACTTCAGAGTATTTGGAGCTAGATGCTGGATCAAGGATCCCCGTCACAAGTCAAAATTTGCACCTAAAGCTCACGAAGGCTTCATCCTTGGCTATGGAAAGGACTCGCACTCCTATAAAGTTTTCAACCTCTATATCTACAAGATCGTCGAAACTGTGGATGTGAGATTTGATGAAACCAATGGTTCACAAAGAGAACTCCTGCCAAGTACACTAGATGAAGCTCCGCCCAACGAATCTATCAAGCTGATGGGAACTGGTGAAATCATGCCTTCTGAAGCACAACCTGAAGAGGAACTTATCATTTCTGCACCTAACCAACCTGAAGACAATGCTCAGACCAAAGATAATCCTCCCAATGATGATAATGATCAGCAAGAGCAAAGTCTTCATCCAGTTCATCCTCGTGTTGCAAATGAAGTACAAATTGAGAAGATAATTGACATCATCAATGCACCTGGTCCACTGACTCGCTCAAGAGCAACACAGTTAGCAAACTTCTGTGGGCACTTTTCATTCGTGTCAATATCAGAACCCAAGAAAGTTGCTGAAGCCTTTATGGAACCTGAATGGATTCAAGCTATGCAAGAAGAACTTCAACAGTTCAAGCTGAACAATGTTTGGGAACTTGTCAAGCGACCTGACCCTCGCAAGCATAACATTATTGGCACAAAATGGATATATCGAAACAAGCAAGATGAGCATGGTCAAGTCGTCAGAAACAAAGCACGTCTTGTGGCTCAACGATATACTCAAGTAGAAGGAATTGACTTCGATGAAACATTTGCTCCTGTGGCTAGGCTTGAAGCTATTCGCATACTACTAGCCTATGCTAATCATCACAACATCTTGCTATATCAAATGGATGTGAAGAGTGCATTTCTCAATGGCAAGATTGAAGAAGAAGTATATGTTGCTCAACCACCTGGCTTTGAAGATCCAAAACATCCTGATATGGTGTACAAGCTAAACAAAGCACTGTATGGCCTCAAACAAGCTCCTCGCACATGGTATGATACGATCAAAGACTTCCTGAAGAGCAAAGGCTTCAAACCTGGATCCCTTGATCCCACACTCTTCACGAAGACATATGATGGTGAACTGTTTGTGTGCCAAATATATGTGGATGACATAATCTTCGGCTGCACCAACCAGAAGTATACTGATGAGTTTGGATACATGATGCAAGAGCAATATCATATGTCCATGATGGGTGAGCCGAAGTTCTTCCTTGGTCTTCAAATTCTTCAGCAAAGGAATGGCATCTTCATATCTAAGAAAAATACCTCAAAGATTGTCTGAAGAAGTTTGGAATGGAAGAATGCAAAGGTTACACGACGCCAATGCCAGCCAAACACCATCTTAGCCCCGACGACAATGGTAAAGAGTTCGATCAAAAGGTATACCGCTCCATGATTGGTTCTTTACTTTATCTATGTGCATCTAGGCCAGATATTATGCTTAGTGTTTGCATGTGTGCTCGATTCCAAGCGGCACCAAAGGAATCACATCACTTGGCTGTGAAGCGAATTCTTCGATATTTGTCTTACACCCCAACACTCGGATTATGGTATCCCAAGGGCTCAAAATTTGATTTGGTTGGATTCTCGGATGCTGATTATGCGGGTGACAAGGTGGATCGCAAGTCTACATCAGGCACATGCCACTTTCTGGGTCGATCACTTGTCTGTTGGTCTTCAAAGAAGCAGAACTGTGTATCACTCTCAACTGCTGAATCTGAATACATTGCTGCTGGATCTTGTTGTGCTCAGCTTCTGTGGATGAAGCAAACTCTCAAGGACTATGGCATCAATCTAAAACAAGTACCTCCCTTCTGCGACAACGAAAGTGCCATCAAGATAGCCAACAATCCAGTCCAGCACTCAAAGACAAAGCACATTGAAATTCGTCATCACTTTCTCAGAGATCATGTCATGAAGAAAGATATCGGCATCATTCATGTGAACACTGAAGAGCAACTAGCAGATATCTTCACAAAGCCCTTGGATGAGAAAAGGTTTTGCAAGTTACGGTGTGAGCTAAATATCTTGGAATCCTCTAATGTCCTGTGATCAGGCACACATCCTAACACTTGTGCATGTTGATGACTTAGATGTGCAACACACGAAGTAATGTATATCTTCAATCAATGAAGACTTACACTCTGAGTGTGAATACATTAACATGGAATTTGACTTCGGAGCACCACGATAATTGTGCGCCGTGTTTGGGTCTGGGTAACGCCACCACCAAATTTCTCTGTTTGAAGTGTTTCACTCATGGCGTTACTTTTGAAATGACTTCGCATTTGGTTTGTCTTCAGTTTCAATTTATCTTCATGATTTTTTTTCATTATGATGATTTGATTGCCTTCTGATATATATATATATATATATATATATATATATATATATATATATATACACACTAGTTTTCTGTCCTCTACAACATTCACTTGTAGCTATGTCTTCAAGTTGAATCTTTTGAACTAAGTGAATGTGATCGGACCCTAACCTCTCTGTGCTTTCAATCTCAAACTCTATCTGTCCAAATCATATGCATTCTATTGAAACTGTCGAATGTCTTCTCTGCGTCCTAGTCACCAGAAGGCACAGAGACAAACATTAAGTATGTTTTAAATAACTCATCTTTATTGTTGAAATCCGGAGAAGCCGGAACAACCATCTGACATGCCTGGCGGGCGTGGGAACGTGGGACAACTCTGAGTATGTTGCATGTTTGCCACGTGCCCCTCAGATGTGAACCGCCAGGGGCACCAGCGTAATTGCGCTGTGCTGCACACCTACTTATAAATACTTGTCCCTTGCAGTAAAGAAATCCTTCTTCCACCTCTCCACCTCGTCAAAACCCTAGCGCCACCGCTAGCTCTCGACGACGCCGGTGATGAAGAGCTTAGCTTCCGCGACTTCTCCGATGCCGTCCTCACGCCGGCCGCGGACATCATCCTCTCCGCCGTCGCCGTAGGTGTCCTCTGTCGCCAAGTGAGGGCACGGTGGGCTGAACTGCTCGGTCTCCTATTCATCTCATCTAGCAGTTCTTCATGCGGTAATTATAACTCTATTTTTACCACCTTTTTGATCTTCAAGATTCATCCTATTTACCAAAAGTGGTTTCTGCCTACACAATGTTAGATCTATTCTGTCTGCATCTCATACTGCCCAGTCTATTCACTTAAATTTCATATCCAGTTTGATTCCTCACTTGTACTTATTCACGGATTCGTACAAATTTGGAACCAACTCACAACTTATAAGTGAATGTCTTCGCAACATGTGGTCAATATCTTCAAACTGATTTATCTTCAAAATCTTCTGAGAATGCATATGACCTCTTCCCCTTCCCTCGCATCTCTAATGCTATCACAGGTACATGTCCGTGGGAGAATCCCTTGGTTCTCATAGTCTGCATTCATTTGCAGAATACTTATAGCATCACATTAATTCTCCCGAAGCCAGCTCCTGCTTGACCAGCAAGCGTAAGTCTTTGAAGCCTTTGAACGTATTGAAGCCATTCAGTTTGAAGTTCATGGCTACTGAGAAATCAGTAAGGAAGGGTGGCAGACAGCGTCGAGGGGGAACATCAAAAGATCTCCCCGATGACCTAGTAGAGCTCTACAAGACAGATCCCGAAGAGAATTATCATCAGCGCAAGACACGAATCCAATGGATTCGACGCTATTGGGCTGAAGAATGGTTCAAGTACAAGTTCGTGACCAAGGAATATGCAGAGAAGAATGCTATCAAGAGTCCTTGGGGTGATATTCTCTATCGAGGCCTTCAACCCAAGAACAGAGGCTCATGAAGCTGAAGATATTCCAGCAGCTGAACCCATCGCTTCTGAAGACATTGGTCAAGATGACAATGTTGAAGATGATGAAGTTCTTCCTCAGATCGAACACAAAGTGGTATCATCGCCTGTTCTCACGAACAACAAACTCATCAGCATTGGTCGTCCTCTGACGCCAATTGCTCAGAATGCATCATGGGCTGATCACCCACAGCAACAAGACTCCCCAAGTACTCCCCAACAACAACCACAAGCTACACCACCCGTGCAAGAAGAAGAAGAAGATTTTGAAGCCCAGCCAACTCCATCTCCAAAGGCATTGCTAGCATTTTGCAGGCTTTGCAAAGGACAAAAGCCTCAAGTCCCTCTTTCGAGCGTTCCAGAAGGAGAAGTGCATCATCAACATGTTGCACGTCAAGTGTTTCCTGAAGCCACTCCAACTAAGAATGTCTCCGCGTCTGAAGCCCAAGCTGCTGAAGACATTCCGGCTGCATCAGCCGATGAAAGACAAGAAGACATACGTGTCCCTACTTCTCTAGTTATTGAAGAAGCTGTTCCTGATGTGAACGTGCCAGTGCCCGACCCTCTAGCTCGTCAAGTGGAGGTTGAAAATCCTGAAGCTGCCACCACCAATGCAAGTGAAGCCAATGACATAGTCATGGCTGAAGCTAATGTGGAGCTTGCACCAACCAGTGTGCCTGAAGCCAATGAGGCAACTGCTCCCGACGCACCTGTTGTGCAGCCTGAAGCCTCAGCTGCTGCCACTGCTCCTGCTCCGCCACCAAGGCCCTATACAATTGAGCAAGCATACAATCATGGTCAGCTAACCACTGTCCGATGGCCCATTCCGGTCCCTCCGCCTACTGCCTCTAGACCTCAATTTGATTATCATGTTGAGCATAGGCCTCAGGTCCAGAAACCAAAGCCAAGACTGCCCAGGTTCCCAGGCACTGCTAATCCTACAGGGTCCTTCAATGCAAATGGCTTCAAAAGCCACAATACCTTCTTTGACAGCGCCAAGAACCCCTACTCAAAGCCAAGGATATCATCTGATCATTTCTGGAGCTATCAACAGCGAAGCTATTACTCCTGCGTTCTGTATGATCAAGGGCACATTTTCCCTCATATGCGCCTCGACACTGAAGCCATTGCTGGACAGCCGTGCTTAGAAGAAGCACTTGACTGTTTTCGTGATGTCGGTCTACTCAGCTTTGTGACTGACAAAGAACATTGGAATGAAGAACTTTTGCTTCAATTCTATGCTACCCTCCACATTCGCAGCTACAGCAGAGACATCAAGACATGGGTTCTTGAGTGGATGACTGGGAATGTTCATCATGAAGCCAAAGCTCTTGATGTTATCGAGCTTACAAGCCTATCCACTCCCGGAGAGCTCTATGAACCTGACTGTCAACTACACCGCAATGCACTGGAGAGCATCTTCCACAAGCCTGAACCCAATATGAGCCAGATGTTGAGCATGATGAAGCCTTTGCCATCTGACGCTGAATATCCAACGGAGTTCTTTGTTGATGACCTTGAGTATCTGCCTCGCACCATATATCACATCATCAGGCGAACTCTATGGCCTATCAAAGGACATTCATCAGCGGCCAAGCTTGAAGGAGCCATGAAGACTTTGTTCTTTTACATCCTCAATGGCATCAACTTCAATTCCCAAGAATTCTTCATCAGGCAACTTGCTGCGTCTGGATCTGATCTTTTTGGCCTAAAATTCTATGCTCCATGAGTCATGCGCCTCATCAAGCGACACTCTTCTATCAACTATCAGCCCTCTGCTCGCAATCATCTGATCTTTCTACCAGAGGTTGATATGTCAGTTGAAGCCATATACCCTGAGCCTGCCAAGGAGCCTCTCTGTCTTCAAAATGCTGATCACCAAAGCTTCACTCAGTCCATGGAAGGCATTCAAGCAGTAACACGTATCTATCCAATGGCTGGAAATACTCGTCTGCCTCATCGTGCGCAAACTGAAGCCACTGAAAGCACCATTGCCCAAAGGCCTAAGAAGCGCTCTTGTGTTCTAAATGACCAAGAACTTCTTGTGGCACTTCATCAGAAACAAGATAAGCATCACTATTGGCTCAAGAGATAGATGCAAAGCCTCTTGGTGGACGTCAATCGCATTTGAAATCTTGCCACCAAGAATGCATTTGTTGCTCATGAGACTTGCCGGAGATCATGGAAGAGTTTGACGCTGCTTAGTGCTGAAGCAAATCTTCAAGACAATGGCTGCACTGAAAGATTCAAGTTTGACTCCACTCCTCCATGGACTGCAGTCCTATGTCGAACTCCATCCCTTGAAGACTCTGACTATTCTTCCTCCGCGGCAACTGTGAATGCCAGAGTGATCGATGATGAAGATGATGCTACTTCACCGCCTCCTACTTCTGCTCGCATCGACACTGCACCAAGTACGTCTGCACCGCCAAGCAACAACGACAACTCTACTGCTTCACCTACTCATGAGGACGAGTAAATGCTCTATGTCTTCAAACCTTTTTAGTCCTTACTGACAAAAGGGGGAGAAGCATACGAGTTTGATAGTCTTCAAGCGGGTTCATATGAGCGGTTGCTTTATATTTTGACTCGTGTTTACAACTCTCGCTTTTGAAACATTTGGTTCTTTGAGTTGTAACACTTAAACTCGATGGCCGTCTGCTACTTATTTACTTTACTGTGATGCGATGATAAATTCCGCATGTGCGATGATAACTTCCACACTTAGATCATTCTGCAGACGTCCATTTTTAATTATGCATGTCATTCTAGTTGCTTTATCATTTCATGCATGATGAATTATCTTCATAAGTTGAAGAGGATCTCCACAAGTACAACCTGCCATGTGCATTTGCATTCCAAAAGCAAATTACTTATATGCACATCTTCAGGGGGAGCCTTTGCTACTTATGAAGACAATACGCTATCCTTTACAATTTCACATACTTTATCCCCGTTGAAAACTTCAACCAGTTTGTCATCAATCACCAAAAAGGGGGAGATTGTAAGTGCATCTAGTGCCACCCCTAGTTGGTTTTGGAGTATTGACGACAAAGATGGTTGAGGGACTAATGCATTTGTGAGAATTGCAGGATAACGCAGGTAGTGTCCCTCATTGATTCGGTTTACCTACCGGAGATGACCACTAAAAATGTATGAAGACATTGAAGACAATGGTGGTATGTGAAGATATTCATATTGAAGACGATGACATGAGAAGACATTGAGTGAAGACTATGGAGCGCGAAGACTGTGCTGTTTTGCTGTTTCCTTTTCTTCTTTGTTGAGTCATAGGAACCACCGTACTGTTAAGTGGGGTCCAAGTGAACTAAGTCAGAATGACTGAAGTGATGCTCAACCCAAATCCTATGTCTTCGAGCGAAGACAATGAGAGCAAATCTTATCCAGAGCTGGATGAGTCAGCTTTGCTTGTAGCCCAAGTAAAGTTGTCGTGTGTGTTTGAAATCTGACCGTTGGAACACGTGTCAGTTCCTTAGTGACCCAGGGTCATTTCGAACATATCAGGCCGGGTTGCCCAGTGGCTATAAATAGCCCACCCCCTACACCATAAATTGGTGGCTGCTCAGAGTTAGTGCACGGCTTTTGTCGTTTGAGAGCAACCCACCTCGAAGCCTTTGAGAGAGAGAAATCCTTGCGAGGACCAAGCCCAAACACCCAGAGCCAAAGAGTCTTAGGCATCACTGAAGCCTTTCTGTCTGTGTGACCTGAAGAATTATTACACTTGAGGGCTGTGAATCCTCCAGCCGGTTAGGCGTCGCGTTCTGAGCATCCAAGAGTCATTGTGGATTCCCGGTGAACAAAGTCTGTGAAGGTTTGGAAGTCTACCTTGAAGACTTACCAGAGTGATTGGGCGAGGACTGTGTGTCCTTAGCTCAAGGGGAATAAGGTGAAGACGCGGTCTTCTGAGTTGAATCTCAGCCTCCCTAACCAGACGTACAGTTGTCACAACAACTGGAACTGGTCCAACAAATCCCGTGTCTTCAACAAGTGACTGGTTCTATCCTCTCCCTTCCTTTACTTAAGTTTGTCTTCGTGAAGTCATTGCCTATCTGTCGTACCTGTTTGACTTCATTGCTTGTCTACTACTGTTGATTGGCTTCATACTATCTTCCATCCTGATCCTTACTACTTAGCTACTATTAGTCCTGTACTTTCACATCATTGCATACTTGACTATGGTTTGCTTATTGTAGTTTATCTTCCGCTGCATATCAATTAGGTCATTTCTGCTGTTTGTCTTCGAAACTATCATGTTTTGAAGACTTCCATAAAGATCGCCTATTCACCCCCCCTTAGTCGATACTAGCACTTTCAATCTTCAATTGCTGATGTGGTAACTAACCCCTCTACTGAGGATGACACTACTATTGCTGATGAGAATGCTAGGTTGAAGACATTGCTTGAGACTGGCATGTACAAAATCCTCAAAGGGCATCAGACCTTGTGCGATGTCCTCAAGAAACAGATTCTGAACCGAAACCCTAGGAAAGAGGGTGTTGGGTTCGAGAGGAAAATGAACATTGATGGTTCATATTGGACGCCTGAGCAGTACCCCAAAACCACCTGGGTTGCTGCTAAGGATCCTTCAGTGGACCCATCCACTTTATCTGGCTTCACCTGTGTTAACCCAATTGTCATTGATGGATCTTTTGATGCCAATTATAAGTTGTTTAAGAATCAGAATGGTGAAGTGTTTGCCAGGTATATTGGTACTAACTGCAGGAACGGGTCACCCCAGAAGAAGATCTGGGTGCCCAAAAGCTGTCTTGAGAAGCTTCCCGTGAATGTCATCATGACACCACCTGGGAAGAAGAAAAACCCCAGACCAAAGGCGTCATACGGACCAAAGGCTTCATATAGACAGAGGACCACTCATTGTCACCCTAATGCCAATGTTTTGCAAGAGAAACGTTATGAGACTCATGAATATGAGCGTGTTTCCTCTAACCGCTATGTTCATAAAACTAAGAACTTTTCTGCATATTCATATGATTACTATTCTCCTCTAGCGAAGTTATTTGCTAGGGCTCCCAAGCCAAAGTTCTCAGATGCTGCACTTAGACTCATTGCTTCTAAGCCACCCCTGAAGGTGTGGGTGGTTAAGAAGAATTAACTTTTCTAGGAGGGAAAGGTCTCTAGCCGGAAAGCAAAATCTTCTGACGACAATGCTAGAGACCTAGAACATCTTGTGGGATGCAAGATAAAATGCCCCAATGGTCTTATCATGTATTTTGTCCCAGGGTTCCTTGACGAGCATCCTATCGTGCCTAACCAGAATTTAAACTTTGATAATATGCTTGTTCGCTACATGTTTCTGCTTCACAATACTCTTGGTGAAGCCTATCTCGCTAACTGCACTGTAGGGTAAAACTCCGAAAGCCACTGAATGGATCATGGATAGCGGCTGCACCAACCACATGACTGGTGATCGAAGTCTTCTTATGGATTCAACTCTACATCCATCTACTAAGAGCCACATCACATTCGCTGACAGTGGTAAAAGCAAGGTATTGGGTCTTGGTAGAGTTGCTATCTCAAAGGATCAGCACATGGATAAAGTGATGCTTGTTGAATCCCTTGAATACAACTTAATGTCTATGTCAATGCTCTATGATCTGAACATGATTGTGATATTTGGAAAATATTGTTGTCTTTTGCTAATGGAATCTGACAAATCTCTAGTCTCCGAAGGCTATCAAAGAGGTGATCTGTACATGGTAGATTTCTCAGTAGGACCAAAGCTTGCCGTATGTCTTCTAGCAAAGGCTTCAGAATGCTGGCTATGGCATCGACGACTAGGATATGCGGGCATGAGGAACCTGTACACTCTCGTGAAGAAGAAGCACATCATTGGAATCGAGGGCATCAAGTTCAAGAAGGATCATCTATGTGGTGCCTGTGAAGCTGGAAAGATGACCAGAGCCAAGCATCCCTCAAAGACAATCATGACTACCTCACATCCCTTTGAGCTGCTTCACATGGACCTATTAGGACCTACTCACTACTCCACCCTTACTACTACTTCACATCTCTATGGCTTCGTTATTGTTGATGATTACTCTAGATACACCTGGGTGCACATAATTCTCTATAAGACTGAAGTGCAGGATGTCTTCAGACGCTTCGCAAATCGGGCCATGACGAATTATGGCATCAAGATCAAGAACATCCGGAGTGACAATGGCAATGAGTTCAAGAATGTTGGCCTTGACACTTATCTTGATACTTTGGGCATCACACATGAGTTCTTTGCTCCATACACACCTCAGTAGAATGGCGTTGTGGAGCGGAAGAACAGAACACTCATTGAGATGGAACGAACGATGCTCGATGAATACAAGACTCCAAGAAAATTCTGGCCCGAAGCCATTGATACTGCATGCCACATCATCAATAGAGTATATCTTCACAAGTTCTTCAAGAAAACATCTTATGAACTTCTGACTGGTAAGAAGCCAAACGTTAGTTACTTCAATGTCTTTGGTGCTAGGTGCTCGATTAAGGATCCACATCACACGTCTAAATTTGCACCGAAAGCACCTGAAGGTTTTATGCTTGGTTACGGAAAGGACTCGCACACCTACAGAGTCTTCAACCTCTTTCACTACAAAGTGGTTGAAACTGTAGATGTGCAGTTCGATGAAACTAATGGCTCGCAAAGAGAGCACCTGCCAAATGTGCTAGATGAAGCTGCACCAGGTGAAGCTATCAGGTTGATGGGTACTGGAGAAATCATACCCACCGAGGAACAGGCTGAGGATGAGGTCATCATTTCTGCACCTAATCAATATGAAGACAATACTCGGTCTGAAGCCAATGCTGAAGATGAAGAGAATAGTCAGTCTGATCAAAATCTTTGTCCAGCTCATCCTCGAATCGCAAATGAAGTCCAGATTGAGAAGATTATTGATAGCATCAATGCTCCTGGTCCTCTCACTCGATCAAGATCTACACAACTAGCAAACTTCCGCGGTCACTTGGCCTTTGTCTCTATATCTGAACCCAAGAAAGTCAAAGAAGCCTTCATGGAACCTGAATGGATTCGAGCTATGCAAGAAGAGCTTCAACAATTTGAGCTGAATAATGTCTGGGAGCTTGTTAAACATCTTGCTCCTCGCAAGCGCTACGTCATTGGCATGAAATGGGTCGCAACAAGCAAGATGAACTTGGACAAGTTGTCAGAAACAAGGCTCGCCTCGTTGCTCAAGGTTACACACAAGTGGAAAGAATCGACTTCAATGAAACCTTTGCTCTTGTGGCTAGGCTTGAATCCATTCGCATACTGTTGGCCTATGCTAACCATCACAACATTCTTCTGTACCAAATGGATGTGAAGAGTGCCTTTCTCAACAGCAAAATCAAAGAAGAAGTGTACGTTGCTCAACCGCCTGGTTTTGAAGATGCTAAGCATCCTGATATGGTGTACAAGTTCAACAAGGCACTGTATGGCCACAAACAAGCACCTCGTGCTTGGTATGACACACTCAAAGAATTCCTGAAGAGCAAAGCCTTCAAACCTAGTTCTCTAGATCCCACTCTCTTCACGAAGACATATGATTGTGAACTGTTTGTGTGTCAAATATATGTGGATGACATTATCTTTGGATGCACGGATAAGAGCTACAATGATGAGTTTGGATACATGATGCAAGAGCAATATCAGATGTCCATGATGGGAGAGCTGAAGTTATTCCTTGGTCTTCAAATCTATCAACAACACAATGGCATCTTCATATCGCAAGAAAAATACCTCAAAGAATGCCTGAAAAAGTTTAGAATGCAAGACTGCAAAGGGTACACGACGCCAATGCCAACCAAAAGTCATCTTGGCCCTGACGACAATGGTAAAGAGTTCGATCAAAAGGTATACCGCTCCATGATTGGTTCTTTGCTATACTTATGTGCATCTTGGCCAAATATTATGCTTAGCGTTTGCATGTGTGCCCGATTCCGAGCGACACCAAAGGAATCACATCACCTTGCTGTGAAGCGAATTCTTCGATATTTGGCTCACACCCCAACACTAGGATTATGGTATCCAAAGGGCTCATTGTTTGATAGTTGGATATTCTAATGCTGATTATGCTGGTGACAAGTGTAACATCCCAAATTTTCAATTTGGAATGTTATACATAGATCATCATTGCATATCATAATTTTGTTGCATTGTTGGCACGATCCTAGAAATTCTATGCAACTCAAGGACCCACGGAGAGAGTTGGGGATTTCGTTATTTTCTTATTTGAGTTTTCTCAAATTTTGAAAATAGGATCATTTGATTTTATTTATTTTATCTTCAATTATTTCTACTACCAAAAATTCAGAGAGGGAATAAAATGACTTTCCCAAAATAAAGAAATAATGAAGATTTAATAAAAAAGCAAATAAGATTTATTTTGGAGTTTTTCGCCTTTTATTTGAATTTAGGAAAAATGCGCGTTTTTCAAAAGTGCATTTAGGCCCCAAATAAATGTTCTTCTTGTCCGGCTTGATTTTAGAAGCCGGGGAAAATTTATTTGGGGATTTTTGGAGTCCTTTTAGTATTTGTTTCTATTTTTCTACTGCGCGGAATTATTAAAAAAAACGCAACCGACCTATGGGCCGTGTCCGTCTAGGACTCCCGGCCCGCGGGGCTTTATAAGCCGGGGGGGAGCCAGCCCGAGGCCCAGCCGCCGCCCCCCAAAACCCTAGCCGCCCCAGCCCCGTGCCGCAGCCCCAGCCCCGCGCCGCCGCCGCCAGTGGCCGCCGCCGCCGCCGCCACCAGCCGCCAGCCGCGCCGCCGCCCCGCCCGCCGAGCCACCGCCGGACCCCGCCGCCGTCGCCGACCTCGCCGGACCCCGCCGACCCCGCCGCCCGCATGCTCACCGAGGTTCGCCGCCGCCTCGACTTCCGTGCCGGTTTTTTTTGAAAACCGATCGGTTTTCCGTCGGTTTATTTTCGTTTTTTTAGTTTCGGTTTTTTTATTAGATCGGTTTTTATTTTTCGGTTTAGTTTAATTAGCGAGCGTTCGTTCGTTCGTTCGTTTTAACGAACGTATTCGTCAGATTAGTTTAGTTAATGAACGTTCGTTCGTTAACCTATTCGTCGTTTTTATTTTTCTCGGATTTAATCCGCGATTTTTCTGATTGTGATTCCTGATCCGATTTTCGTTTTAGTTTAACTTTTCGCTCATTTATCGGAATCAGGCGATTCAAGCGCCTGGAGTTTCGACTCGAAACCCTCTTTCCGTATAATCAACTTAAACAAGTTTTTGCTTCTGTAAAATTTGACTTAGATCCAGATTAGTAGAACGAAGCTGTTTTCTTTCGCCGTGTGACTTTCGTTGCTTTACTCGATTTGAATCTTTTTGCAAACCGGAGTTCTTAAGTTGAACATTCTGGTTAGATCTTTTATTCGAGTTTTACCTGTGCATTAGATGAGTACTTATTGTATGCTTGTTTGTTTGTCTGCGATAGAATACCCGGAGTGCGCCGCCTGTTATTTCGAGTCTCTAGGTTTCGCGGATCATCAGCAAGGCAAGTAACACTTTGATCATACCGTTTCTACTACCCAGTTTTATGCATTAGATCAATCCTCAAACATTGCATGATTAGGATCTAATTAAATTGTGGGATGGGAAGTAGTTGAGGTAGTACCTATTACCTGTTTTATTATCAAACCTTTGGGAGTTACTTCTACGTTTGCTTATTATGCCATGCTATGCTAGTAGACGTGGATTGGGTGAGTGTATCCATGACAGATGTGAGATTGTTAATCAATGGTTTATTTAAGGTGGCAACTTAAACACACATTTGGGTGGATTGAGGCACCTGGTTTCTATCAGGACTTGCCTGTATTTCTTCGGACCGCCACCCAGGCTCAAAGGGATCATGAGATTATTCAAACTAGAAACTTACGTGTGCAGCCACAAGCCATTATGGGCTCTGGCATAGTTGACTAAGTTGTGCGAAACTCTTACGGGTAGACTAGCAGATGTAGGGGAAAGTAGGTGTACCGGTCTACCCACATGTAAGGTGCTAGTGCTTCCGAAAGACTATGTCTCGGTCATCCGTTTCTCAAACACCATGTAGTGCGAGGAATCAAACGGAGGCGATCGAGTCTTGTGGGGAAAAGTGCGCAAACCTCTGCAGAGTGTATAAACTAATCATGGTTAGCCGTGTCCCCGGTTATGGACATCTTGAGTATCTAGAACTTGGATATCATGTGAATCTCATCATGTTACTCTAATTTAATGTTGTTGGGTTTAATGAGTACTTTTAATTGGGATTGAGAATGCTGTCAACCATTCTCAATGTTTAACAACCACCATGATAGTTAAATAAATTTATTCCTTTGCAGTAGGGAAAAATGGCTTTATGCAAAACTGTAACCATAGAGCTTTTCCACCAGCCAAATATGCATGTAGTATAGCTTAATCCATTGTTATCCTCTATGTGTTACATTGCCAGCATATTCCATGTGCTGACCCGTTTTCGGGCTGCAACGTTTCATGTTGCAGACTTTTCAGACGATGAGTAAGATGCTTTTAGGTCGTGGTTCTATACTCAGTGATGCCGTTGGAGTTGATGGACTCGCTTATCTTCCAAGACTTCCGCTGTTATCGTTTTTAGATGGCCTTAAGCCATATTTATTTCAATAAGTTCTCTTTTGAGACATTCGATGTAATAAGTGTGTGATTGCTACTCTGTTATAAATCCTCCAAGTACTGTGTGGTGTCAGCATTACTAATCCAGGGATGACACTGAGCACAGAGATCAGACTGTTTGAGGTCTGGTCGCTACAAGGTGGTATTAGAGCACACGCTGACTGTAGGACACGGCCACTAAGCTTAAACCCTAGATCACTACTCTTTCTTCTCATTTTTGACTCCTCATTTTTTCTATTCTTTAGGATGGCGGATGCAAGGATCAAGTTCACACAACCAGATGAGAACTCACCTTTTGGATATCACTTGAAGGAAGCCACTAGATACCTGAACATAGGAGTGCCAAGTTTCACCAGGACTTTCAATGCCACTTTACCCGAAGAGGAGTGCTGGAGGATTCAAGTCTACATTCTAGGAAGGACATTTGCACCAGCCACTGAGCCAATAGAGTTTACCTTTGATGTACCAACATGGAACCTAGGAAAGAGCATGGCTGCTCACATCTCCATGGGACGAATTGGAGAAGTTTACCACAATGATCTCAAGAATACTATCTACCAGATTTGTGGGCGCCGAGATGAGCATTGGGAGATGATCACCACCAGGAAGGACAGATCAATCGCAGCTTATATTCAGGAGTTAAACCAACACATCCGACGCCAGGAGAATCAGATGTGCGCAGATATGGAGGATCTGCTGAAGGCCATGACCAAGATCAAGGAGCTAGAAGAAGAACTCAAGGCTACACGCAAAGACTATATGGAAGAAATCGTCGCTCTAGTAAGACAGAACTATGACCTTAAGGAGAAGATTGCAGTATTCATGAGAGGATCAGCACCCAGAGGAGAAGAGGATGAACCTACTTGTCCAGATAACTATATCATCATCGACGACACCGACTCGGATCCCGACGACAGCGATGATGTCTATGTTGATGAAGCTAGAGCAGATATCATGGAATCTGCATCAGAGCAGTTTTTCTAGTTGACCACCATAACAGTAGTAGAATTTTCCACCATTTAATTAGTTTTAGACCAAGCACTTTGTAACGATAGTTAGACCGTTGTATGCCTTGTTAGATTGATTGGAATGATATTGTGTGTTTTTGTCTCATGTGCATATGGGTAGTGTTATCTCACTAGACCTCATTCTATTCTTAACTCTCATCTCCTCTTTAAACCCTCAGATGCCTCCGAGACGCGACCCCGAGTTTGTTTTCCCGCCAGAGATCACTCAGTTGATTCAGCAGCAGAACACCTTGATTCAAACATTGGTACAGAACCAAGGCAACAACAACAACAACAACCCACCACCACCACCACCTGTTGACCATCTGGCACGTTTCTTAAGGTTGAATCCGCCGGTGTTTTCCAGTAGCACCGAGCCGATAGTAGCAGATGATTGGCTCCGTAAGATAGGGAGGGAGTTGACCACAGCAGGATGCACAGATGGAGAAAAGGTGAAGTTTGCCGCACATCAGCTTGACGGACCCGCAGCAGCATGGTGGGAGAATTTCACAGCCACTTACCCTGTAGACACTGTCACATGGAATCAGTTTCAGCAAGCTTTTCGTACTGCCCATGTTTCAGCAGGAGCTATGGCCATGAAGAAGCGTGAGTTTCGCAACTTACGCCAAGGAGGACGGACAGTTGGCCAGTATGTGGATGATTTCAGTAAGCTAGCACGTTATGCCCCAGATGACGTTGCTACGGATGCAGCTAAGCAGGAGAAGTTTCTAGAAGGACTGAATGATGAGATGAGCATGCAGTTGATGGTAGCCACTTTCAATAACTACCAGGAGTTAGTAGATCGTGCTCTTATGATTGAGGGGAAGCAGCAGCAGATTGATAATCGTAAGAGGAAGTATGGACAGGGGAAGTACAATTCTGGAGCTCAGCAGAAACCACGCTTTACCCCAAAGTCAGGAGGACATTTTCAGCATACTCACGGAGGAGGCAGCTCGCACAATCATAATGGCACAAAGAATGGAAACGGGAATGGAGGAAGCAATGGACAAAGCCGCACCAACCCGTCAACACCATCCAAGGAAGACCTGAGCCATATCACTTGTTATAAGTGCCGTAAGACTGGGCATTATGCAAATGATTGCCCAGAAGCCCAAAATGGAAATGGCAATGGAAGCTCAGGGAAAGAAGCCGAACCCTTTCAACAGGGGGCAAGTGAACCACGTTACCGTGGAGGAGGTTGAAGCTCAGCCAGACGCAGTAATAGGTAAGTTTTTGGTTAAGGCATTTACTGCAGTTGTTCTTTTCGATACTGGTGCATCGCATTCATACATATCAAGGGGATTTGTGGATAAGTTTAGCCTGCCCACTAAGACGCTTAAGACACCTATGCTAGTGAGTTCACCGGGAGCTGAGTTTATGGTCAGTCAAGGATGCTTTCAGGTGCCATTAAGTATAGGAAGGCATGTTTTCCCAACGGATTTAATTATATTGGAATCCCAAGGTTTGGATGTAATTCTTGGCATGGATTGGCTGTCGATGTATGGAGGAAACATTGATTGCGCCAGCAGGACAATTTTGCTTACGACACCAGAAGGAATAAGAATCAAGTATGTATCACGGCATGAGCCGAGGAGAGCACATGTAAATTCCTTATCAGGAGTTGTGCAGGAGGAAGTACCAGTGGTAAAGGATTTCCACCATGTATTTCTAGAAGAGTTGCCAGGCATGCCACCGGATAGAGACATTGAGTTCTTAATTGAACTACTGCCAGGCACGGGGCCGATATCCAAGAGACCGTACAGGATGCCAGCCCAAGATTTGGAGGAAATTAAGAAGCAGATTAAGGAGCTGTTGGACAAAGGTTTTATTCGCCCAAGTTCTTCGCCTTGGGGATCGCCAGTACTTCTGGTGGAGAAGAAGGATGGATCGTTAAGAATGGTTGTTGATTATCACAGATTGAATGAAGTAACAATCAAGAACAAGTACCCACTACCAATGATCAATGATCTGTTTGATCGGTTGCAAGGAGCTAAGGTGTTTTCCAAGATCGATTTGCGATCAGGATACCATCAGTTGAAGATTCGGGAGCAGGATATACCGAAGACGGCTTTTACCACCAGGTACGGGCTGTATGAGTATACCGTTATGTCATTTGGTCTGACTAACGCCCCAGCCTATTTTATGAACATGATGAACAAGGTGTTTATGGAGTTTTTGGATAAGTTCGTCGTGGTGTTCATTGATGATATTTTGGTGTACTCGAAGAATGAAGAGGAACATAAGGAACACTTGCGTATGGTACTCGAGAAGCTCAGAGAACATCAGCTATACGCCAAGTTCAGCAAGTGTGAGTTTTGGCTGGAGGAAGTTGGATTTCTCGGACATGTTATATCCGGAGAAGGTATCGCAGTAGACCCCACTAAAGTTGTCACTGTGACAAATTGGGAAGCACCAACAACAGTTGGAGAAATCCGGAGTTTCCTTGGACTCGCAGGATACTACCGGAGATTCATTGAAAATTTCTCGAAGATTGCGAAGCCTATGACAGAGTTGTTGAAGAAGGATACTAAGTTCATTTGGACTGAGGAGTGTGAGGCTAGTTTCCAGGAATTGAAGAAACGTTTGGTTACCTCACCAGTATTAATTCTGCCAGATCAGACTAAGGATTATGAAGTGTATTGCGACGCTTCACGTCGAGGACTTGGAGCAGTGCTTATGCAGGAGGGAAGAGTTGTTTCGTATGCTTCACGACAGCTTAAGCCTCATGAGTTGAATTATGCTACTCATGATTTGGAGTTAGCAGCCGTAGTGCACGCACTGAAAACGTGGAGACATTTTCTCATAGGAAATCATTGTGAGGTGTACACGGATCACAAGAGTTTGAAGTACATCTTCACGCAGAAGGAGTTAAATCTCAGGCAGAGGAGATGGTTGGAGCTTATTAAGGATTATGATATGAGATTGCATTATCACCCCGGGAAGGCTAACGTTGTAGCAGACGCGTTGAGCCGTAAGAGCCACGTCAATACACTAATGACGGGAGAAATACCCAAGGAGTTAGCCGAGGATCTTCATGAACTATGTTTGGAGATAGTTCCGAGGGGCTATGTAGCAGCAATGGAGATTCAGTCTACGTTGATGGATAAAATCAGAGAAGCTCAAAAGACAGATAAGGAAGTTGCTTCCATTAAGGAGAAAATGAGCGAAGGGAAGGCTAAGGGATTTCGTGAGGATGAGTACGATACCCTACGATTTGAGGACCGTGTTTATGTGCCCAATGACCCGGAGATCAGGAAGTTGATTCTGCAAGAGGCACATGATTCACCATATTCGATTCACCCCGGAAATACCAAGATGTATTTGGATTTGAAGGAAACTTTCTGGTGGACCGGAATGAAGAAGGATATTGCAGAGTATGTAGCAGTTTGTGATGTATGTCAGAGGGTGAAAGCAGAACACCAGAAGCCAGCCGGATTGTTGCAGCCATTGCCTATACCCGAATGGAAGTGGGACAAACTAGGCATGGATTTCATCACGGGATTGCCCAGGACTCGTTCAGGCTATGACTCAATTTGGGTTGTAGTCGATCGTTTGACAAAGGTAGCTCATTTCATCCCAGTAAAGACTACCTACAGCAGTGCCAAATTGGCTAAGATATACATGACAAGGATTGTATGTTTGCATGGAGTTCCGAGGAGTATCGTATCAGATAGAGGAACCCAATTCACCTCAAAGTTCTGGAAACAGTTGCACGAAACATTGGGAACCAGGCTGGAGTTTAGCACAGCTTTCCACCCACAGACAGATGGACAGACCGAGAGAGTCAATCAGATTTTGGAGGATATGCTTAGAGCTTGTGTTTTGGATTATGGATCAAGTTGGGATGACAACTTGCCATACGCGGAGTTTTCTTACAACAACAGTTATCAGTCCAGTTTGAAGATGGCCCCTTTCGAAGCCTTGTACGGAAGGAGGTGCAGAACCCCGTTGTTGTGGGATGAGGTTGGAGACCGCCAGTTGTTTGGACCGGATTTGATTAAGGAGTCTGAACAGAAGGTAAAGTTGATTCGCGACAGGCTCAAGGTAGCTCAGTCAAGGCAGAAGAGCTATGCAGATTCAAAACGCAAGGAGACAGAATACGAAGTCGGAGACAGAGTTTATCTTCGGGTATCTCCACTTCGAGGAGTTAAGCGTTTTGGAGTTAAAGGGAAGTTAGCGCCACGTTTTGTGGGACCATACAAAGTTTTGGAACGCATGGGAGAAGTAGCGTACAAGTTGGAATTACCTGAGGGATTGTCAGGAGTTCACGATGTGTTCCATGTTTCACAGTTGAAGAAATGTCACGCAGAGATGGCTGATATACCACTGAGAGATACAGTGCCTCTGGAAGCGATTCAGTTGAAAGATGATTTGACTTATGAAGAGAAACCAGTTAAGATTCTGGAATATGCCAGCCGAGTTACCCGCAGTAAGGTTATCAAGTTTTGCAAGGTTCAGTGGAGCCACCACACCGAGGAGGAAGCCACCTGGGAGCGAGAGGAAGATCTGCTCAAGGACCACCCTCACCTATTTGCTAGCCAACCCGAATCTCGAGGGCGAGATTCATCTTAAGGGGGGTAGGTTTGTAACATCCCAAATTTTCAATTTGGAATGTTATACATAGATCATCATTGCATATCATAATTTTGTTGCATTGTTGGCTCGATCCTAGAAATTCCACGCAACTCAAGGACCCACGGAGAGAGTTGGGGATTTCGTTATTTTCTTATTTGAGTTTTCTCAAATTTTGAAAATAGGATCATTTGATTTTATTTATTTTATCTTCAATTATTTCTACTACCAAAAATTCAGAGAGGGAATAAAATGACTTTCCCAAAATAAAGAAATAATGAAGATTTAATAAAAAAATCAAATAAGATTTATTTTGGAGTTTTTCGCCTTTTATTTGAATTTAGGAAAAATGCGCGTTTTCCAAAAATGCATTTAGGCCCAAATAAATGTTCATCTTGTCCGGCTTGATTTTAGAAGCCGGGGAAAATTTATTTCGGGATTTTTGGAGTCCGTTTAGTATTTCTTTCTTTTTTTCTTCTGCGCGGAATTATTTAAAAAAAACGCAACCGACCTACGGGCCGTGTCCGTCTAGGACTCCCGGCCCGCGGGGCTTTATAAGCCGGGGGGAGGCCAGCCCGAGGCCCAGCCGCCGCCCCCAAAACCCTAGCCGCCCCAGCCCCGCGCCGCCGCCGCCGCCAGCCGCCGCCGCGCGCCGCCCCGACGCCGCCCCGCCCGCCGAGCCGCCACCGGACCCCGCCGCCGTTGGCGACCTCGCCGGACCCCGCCGACCCCGCCGCCCGCACGCTCGCCGAGGTTCGCCGCCGCCTTTACTTCCGTGCCGGTTTTTTTTGAAAACCGATCGGTTTTCCGTCGGTTTATTTTCGTTTTTTTAGTTTCGGTTTTTTTATTAGATCGGTTTTTATTTTTTGGTTTAGTTTAATTAGCGAGCGTTCGTTCGTTCGTTCGTTTTAACGAACATATTCGTCAGATTAGTTTAGTTAATGAACGTTTGTTCGTTAACCCGTTCGTCGTTTTTCTTTTTCTCGGATTTAATCCGTGATTTTTCTGATCGCGATTCCTGATCCGATTTTCGTTTTAGTTTAACTTTTCGCTCGTTTATCGGAATCAGGCGATTCAAGCGCCTGGAGTTTTGTCTCGAAACCCTCTTTCCGAATAATCAACTTAAACAAGCTTTTGCTTCTGTAAAATTTGACTTAGATCCAAATTAGTAGAACGAAGTTGTTTTCTTTCACCGTTTGACTTTCGTTGCTTTGTTCGATTTGAATCTTTTTGCAAACCAGAGTTCTTAAGTTGAACATTCTGGTTAGATCTTTTATTCGAGTTTTACCTGTGCATTATATGAGTACTTATTGTATGCTTGTTGTTTGTCTGCGATAGAATACCCGGAGTGCGCCGCCTGTTACTTCGAGTCTCTAGGTTTCGCGGATCATCAGCAAGGCAAGTAACACTTTGATCATACCTTTTCTACTACCCAGTTTTATGCATTAGATCAATCCTCAAACATTGCATGATTAGGATCTAATTAAATTGTGGGATGGGAAGTAGTTGAGGTAGTACCTATTACCTGTTTTATTATCAAACCTTTGGGAGTTACTTCTACGTTTGCTTATTATGCCATGCTATGCTAGTAGACGTGGATTGGGTGAGTGTATCCATGACAGATGTGAGATTGTTAATCAATGGTTTATTTAAGGTGGCAACTTAAACACACATCTGGGTGGATTGAGGCACCTGGTTTCTATCAGGACTTGCCTGTATTTCTTCGGACCGCCACCCAGGCTCAAAGGGATCATGAGATTATTCAAACTAGAAACTTACGTGTGCAGCCACAAGCCATTATGGGCTCTGGCATAGTTGACTAAGTTGTGCGAACTCTTACGGGTAGACTAGCAGATGTAGGGGAAAGTAGGTGTACCGGTCTACCCACATGTAAGGTGCTAGTGCTTCCGAAAGACTATGTCTCGGTCATCCGTTTCTCAAACACCATGTAGTGCGAGGAATCAAACGGAGGCGATCGAGTCTTGTGGGGAAAAGTGCGCAAACCTCTGCAGAGTGTATAAACTAATCATGATTAGCCGTGTCCCCGGTTATGGACATCTTGAGTATCTAGAACTTGGATATCATGTGAATCTCATCATGTTACTCTAATTTAATGTTGTTGGGTTTAATGAGTACTTTTAATTGGGATTGAGAATGCTGTCAACCATTCTCAATGTTTAACAACCACCATGATAGTTAAATAAATTTATTCCTTTGCAGTAGGGAAAAATTGGCTTTATGCAAAACTGTAACCATAGAGCTTTTCCACCAGCCAAATATGCATGTAGTATAGCTTAATCCATTGTTATCCTCTATGTGTTACATTGCCAGCATATTCCATGTGCTGACCCGTTTTCGGGCTGCAACCTTTCATGTTGCATACTTTTTAGACGATGAGTAAGATGCTTTTAGGTCGTGGTTCTATACTCAGTGATGCCGTTGGAGTTGATGGACTCGCTTATCTTCCAAGACTTCCGCTGTTATCGTTTTTAGATGGCCTTAAGCCATATTTATTTCAATAAGTTCTCTTTTGAGACATTCGATGTAATAAGTGTGTGATTGCTACTCTGTTATAAATCCTCCAAGTACTGTGTGGTGTCAGCATTACTGATCCAGGGATGACACTGAGCACAGAGATCAGACTGTTTGAGTTCTGGTTGTTACAACAAGGTTGATCACAAGTCTACATCAGACACATGTCACTTTCTTGGACGATCTCTTGTTTGTTGGTCTTCAAAGAAGCAGAACTGCGTATCCCTCTCCACTGCTGAATCTGAATACATTGCTGCTGGATCTTGCTATGCTCAGCTTCTATGGATGAAGCAAACTCTCAAGGACTACGGCATTAACACGAAGAATGTGCCACTCTTCTGCGACAATGAAAGCGCCATCAAAATTGCCAAGAATCCAGTTCAGCACTCGAAGACAAAGCACATTGAGATTTGTCATCACTTTCTCAGAGGTCATGTCAACAAGGAAGACATTGATATCATTCACGTCAACACCGAAGAGCAACTGGCAGATATCTTCACAAAGCCCTTGGATGAGAAGAGGTTTTGCAAGCTGCGATGTGAGCTAAATATCTTAGAATCCTCAAATGTCTAGTGAATGGACACACATCCTAACGCTTATGCATGTTGATGACTTAGATGTGCAACACACAAAGTAACGTATTTCTTCAATCAATGAAGACTTACCCTCTGAGTGTGAATACAATGTGTAATTTGACTTCGGAGCACCACGATAATTGTGTGTCGTGTCTGGCTCTAATACTTCATATACGGTGGGTAACGCCACCACCACACTTTCTTGAAGATTTTCATTTGGCATCATGATTGCATTATCTTCGCATTTAGATTGTCTTCAACATTGATTTATCTTCAAAATCTATATCTTCGCAATGTTGATTTATCTTCAATACTACATATATATGTGTTATGTCCTTTGCAACATTCACTTATAGCTATGTCTTCACATTGCTATTTTTCTGACCTAAGTGAATGTGATCGGACCCTAATCCCTTCTGTGCTACTCGCTCAAATTCTTTCTGTCTAAGTCATATGCATTGTGGTGACACTTGTCGAATATCTTTGATGTGTCCTTGTCAGCAGAAGATTCAGAGACACACTTTTAAAACTGTTCTTAATGTCTTATCCTTTGCCTGAAAACCAGAGAAGCCGGAACGACCACTCGACAATCCAGGCGTGCATGGGAACATGATTCAACTCCTAATAAGTTGCATGCATGCCACGTGTACTTTAGATGTGAACCGCCAGGGGCACCTGCGTAATTGTGCTATGCCGCCCTCCTTCTCCTCATAAATACTTGCCCCCTCATGGTCAATATCTCCTCTTCCACCTTGCCATCTCGCGCAAACCCTAGCGCCACCGCTAGCTCGTGTCGATGCCGGAGACGAAGCGCTTAGCTGCCGCGACCTCTTCGACGCCGTCCTCACGCCGGTCGCGGACCTCATCTTCTCTGCCGCCCCCGTAGGTGTCTTCCACCGCCAAGTTAGGGTGCGGGAGATTGGACTCCTCGGCCTCTCATCTGCCTCATCTAGCAGTTCAACTGTGGTAAATAAATCTCACTTTTTATAGTCTTTTTGATCTATCAAATCCATCCATTTCAACCAGAAGTGGTTTCTACACCTTCAAATCTGGATCTGTCTCTTTCTGAATCTCATATATTGCAAAGTATGTTCACTTATGCTTCATAACAAGTTAGATTCCTCACTTGTACCTATTCTTCGATTCGTACAAATATGGAACCAACTTCCTTCAATAAGTGAATGTCTTCGCACTATGAGGTCAATGTCTTCTAACCTATTTATCTTCAAATTCTTCTAATAATGCATATGACCTCTTCCCCTTCACTCGCATCTCTAATGCTGTCACAGGTACCTATCCATGGGAGAATCCCTTGGTTCTCATAGTCTACATTCATTTGCAGAATTCTTACAACGTCACATTGAATCTCCTGAAGCCAACTCTTGGTTGACAAGCAGACGAAAGCCTTTCACCGTTTTGAAGCCTATCTGTCTGAACATTATGGCTTCTGAGAAATCTGCACGGAAAGGTGGCGGCAACACCGAGGCAATACATCACTGGACCTTCCCTCATATCTGTATGAGGTCTACAAGTCTGACCCTAAAGAGAGCTATACACAGCGCAAGAACAAGATCCAGTGGATCTGAAGATATTGGGCAGAGCAATGGTTCAACTACAACTTCGTGACACCTGAGTATGCTGAGAAGAATGCCATCAAGCGCCCATGGGGCGATTGTCTTTACAGAAATTTGGCACCAAAGACAAAGGCTGAAGCTATTGCTCAGGAGTTTTATCCTTGCATGGTCTGAGGACCTCAACCTAAGAATGTCGACCCATCGTCTCTTCTATGGTGTCGTGACGCAACCTCTTCAAGTGCAACCTTCAGTTCGCAAAGGATTTGGCTGTCAAGAACAAGAAGGAATTTGGCCTCGACTTCAACCCTGGCCCATCCGCACCAAGGTCAGATGGAACACGTGAAGCCAACAAGAATAGAATTGGCCCCTTTGCCAACTTCGATGGGCTTCTGTCCCACTTTGCTACCCATAGGGCCGCGGTGGAGCAATATGCGGAAGATGCAGACTCTGAAGATTCTCCCTCACCACCAAAGCAGAAGAAAAAGGCTAAATCTTCAAAGCCCTCTGCTACTACTGCTCCAAAAGCTTCGATGAAGAAGCCTCTGAAAACTGCACCACCTGAATCCAGTGTGCAATCAGAACATCAGTCTCGTGTGTCCAAGAGGACCAAGAAGCCAGTGCCCAAGAAGGTTTCTGGGCAAGCTCTCACTCCTGCTGCTGTTCTGCACAATGAGGAAGACACCATTGATTTGTCTAGTGATGAAGATCTTGGTGATGAAGCTCTAGAAATGTTGATCAAGAGCAAGCAAGAGGCTGAGATCTTCAATGATCAGCCCCTCTTTGATGTTGATATATTGAAGAACTTCATTGATGAATGGTTTGACGACCAGAGCATCAGTATTGATAACCTGCAACTGCCAATGGGCATCAGCGTCACATTTCATGGAGCCATTGCAAATGAATTGGCCTTAGCTCAGAAAATCATCGAGCTCAAGAACACGATTGATTATGAGAAGGCATATTTCAAGAAGCACATGGACAAGCTCAGCGTGGCTGATGTGCAAATTTTTAAGAAGTTGTTGCATGAGGTCAAGGCTGAATTCCACAAGAAGCATGAAGAAGCCAAAGGCTCAAGAGAGCACATGAAGCATTATGCACAGAAATGTGTGCAAGCACACAATGAAGCTGAAAAGAGAAAAGCTCTTGGGCGTCCTGGCATCGACCCCAAAATGGCAGCCAAGAAAAGAAAGAAGCATGCAGAAGCTAATCCTGATGCTCCAAGGCAGGTGTCAGTGTCAAAACCGGCGGATCTCGGGTAGGGGGTCCCAAACTATGCGTCTAAGGTCGATGGTAACAGGAGGCGGGGGACATGATGTTTACCCAGGTTCGGGCCCTCTCTATGGAGGTAATACCCTACTTCCTTCTTGATTGATCTTGATGAATATGAATATTACAAGAGTTGATCTACCACGAGATTGTAATGGCTAAAACCCTAGAAGTCTAGCCTATATGATTATGATTGGCCCTACGGACTAAGCCCTCCGATTTATATAGACACCGGAGGGGGCTAGGGTTGGACAAAGTCGGTTACAGAGAAATGAATCTACATATCCGAACGCCAAGCTTGCCTTCCATGCCAAGGAGAGTCCCATCCGGACACGGGACGAAGTCTTCTGTCTTGTATCTTCACAGCCCATCTATCCGGCCCATGTCAATAGTCTGGACGCCCGAGGACCCCTTAATCCAGGACTCCCTTAGTAGCCCCTGAACCAGGCTTCAATGGCGAGGTGTCCGGTGCGCAGATTGTCTTTGGCATTGCAAGGCGGGTTCCTTCTCCGAATACTCGAAAATAGTCTTTGAACACAAGAAACGTGTCCGGCTCTGCAAAACAAATACCACACACCACCGCAGAGAGTATAATTTTTCACGAGTCCAATGTGCTGACAACTTTTCATAGCGTGACATCACGTCGCTGCCCAGTCATTATTTCGAACCGTCTTTTAGCCTGCCGCTCCATATTTCGAGACGCGGTTTCATTGGCACGTCTTGTCAAAGCAGAGATCGTGTCCCCTTATTGTGGGATTCTCATCAACACGGGCGTGGTCAACCCAACCATTCTGTTGGCATGATTCCTCGGGAACAGGCAGGTTTTAAGGCCTAGGAGGGGGCGTTCGATATTCATCGCCTTTATAAAGGGGCTAAGACCCGTCCTTTCTCCATTATGCCAAACCCTTCCTCAACCTCCCCTACCTCGAGTTCCAACACCCAAGGTTCAATTTAATCTCTTCGCGCTTCCCAGTCATGTCCGGACCTAGCTCCCAAGGCCGGTGGGTGGCTTCCTCTATCACAGAGGAGGATATCATGAAGCTCCGGGAGGCAAGATACCTGACCACGGAAATCCCCCATAGGCTTCCTGCTCAAGGGCAGGTTATTCCTACTCCTAGATCCGGCGAGAGGGTCGTATTCATCTCCCACTTCCTCTGAGGGTTAGGGTTCGCTCTTCATCCCTTTGTTCGAGGGCTCATGTTTTACTACGGGCTAGATTTTCACGATCTAGCTCCGGACTCCTTTCTTTACATCGCGGTGTTCATTATCATGTGCGGGGCCTTCCTCCGTATTCCCCCACACTTCGGCTTATGGCTCAAGACCATCAATGTGAAGCCGAAGGTAGTCGACAGGAAATAGGCGGAGTGCGGTGGTGTTGCGGTGAGCAAACTCGCCAATACTACTTGGCCAAAGGGCTCCTTCATAGAAACTTCCGACTTGGCAGCGGGAGTGGTTTTACATCACTGAACCCCATGGTACCAGGTGGGCAGCTACACCTGTGTTCTGATCTGGCCCTCCATTACAGCTTTCATCATGGATTAATAAGGGGCTAGACTGGGCATCCATTGATGAAGTGCAGACGCTGCAAAGCCGCATCCGGAGCCTCATTAAAAAGGACACCGGTCTCATCAACGTAATCCAAGTAATGCTAGTCTGTCGGGTCCTACCGTGCCAGCGACGGCCTCTCCGAATGTGGGAGTTCAATCCGGAAGGACCACGAACCCTTCAGCACTTCTCTGGCACGACACTCAGAGGAATGTGGAAATTATTCTACGGGACACGAAAACAGTGGCCGGATACTATAGAAGACATCGGCCTTGACTGCAATCATCCGGATACCTCGGTAAGCACTCGACTCTCGAACATAGTTTAGCCAAATTCCTCATAACAATATACTGAGAAAATCATACTCGACCAGGGCTGGATAAAGAATGCCAAAAGAATTAGGTGTTTGGCCCCTCTTCTTGAAGACTCGGCTGATTCAGTGTTAACAAGGATGCTGGCTCCGGCACCATATCAAGTGCCGGCGAGGGAAGACAAGGAGGAGAGCAAGACGGCCCAAGGTGGCCCCCATTATAGAGGCACACCAGGCACCTTGTCCGAGGAGATTGAAACTCCCTCTTCCGAAGATGGAAGGGAAGAAAAAACTGACATTCCTTCTCCTCATGGGAAGAAGAGGACCGCCTCCGAAGACTTGAAGATAAAGGCTTCTAAGCGGGGGAAGATATCCCTGTCAGGGGGTTCTGGTTCGGGAGGTGACGTTGACACGCAGTCCCTCCATAAAGATAGGCCCTTAGCTGAATCGTAAGTGAACAAGGGTGTTTTAAACATATCCCGTTCTTTCCTGGTTGCAAGGGTAACATTTAAAATATATGTTTGCAGTCTGGCATGCAGCCTTCCTCAACAATCCTCCTCCTCAGGGGATCTTCTTCCGGAGATGATGGAGAGCGAGACGCCTCGACAGATCTCCCCGCCCGATAAGGCAGACGACGCCGAGGTGTCACCCTAGAGGATCTCTCCCGATCAGCAAGCGATGTGAGGGACAGTGAAGACCAGGCCCGAAGGCGACAGTTCGATCGTCCAGGGTCCGGAGTGTGCGGCCCCTAGGGGGGCGAACAATAAAGGCCCCGGACTATCCGATTTCCGAGGGACAGTGCGATTTGCTCCAGATCCGGAGGCACCGGATACATTGATGGACACATTGCGACATGCGTCCGTCTGAGAGGAACATCGTACCTTGATGGGTACGGTGGTTGAGAGGGTTCGGTCCGTGAAAAGCGGATTGAATGAAGCCTTTACGAGCCTGCTAAGAGGCTTCGAGGTACGTAATGTAATATTTTTAGTTGTGTTATAAATGCAAAATGCGCCTATTTATGATAGTAACCCCTGAGACTCTGGTTGGCGTCCAAAGGGAGGCGATCAGAGGATCAAGAAAGATATGCCCAAGAAATGATCTGACTAATTGAAACACGGACTGTTACATCTGTGGCGACTGCCCAAGCTACAAAGATTGCAGATCTGAAGAGAAAGTTGATATGGCGGATGATGACATCAGCTTATTAACAGGTGGCTCGACGAGGCGAAAGGTATGTCTTTGGGGCACTTAGTATATGCAAGTACTATGATATGAGCATGACGCTAAGAAGTGTATACTGAGATATGCATAACTGCAGATAGTGCCGCCACAGTTGAGACCCTTCGGGCTGAGCTTGCCCGGGCCAAGGAGCAGGCCAAGATGAGCAATGCGACTGCCGAAAAGGCAACTACTAAATTAAAGGCCAAACAGGCTACTCGGCGCCAGTGCGAGGAGAGAATATCTACTATGGCACTCCAGCTAAAGGATGCCACTAGCCGATGCGACTTTCTCGAGAAAGATAACAAAACCAGAGCGGCTGATCTTGACAAGGTCTTACAAGAGGCGAGAGAAGCACGATCTGAGTCTAGAGCGGCCCGGGAGGAGATCCGACAAGCTGGGGAGATCACGACTGGTAAGCCCTTCTTATTACAAACTAAATTCGGCGATCCAAAGTATGCCCCGCTTAATCAGATGTGGAGTTCTCCAGACGCATTTTTGGACTTGCCGAAGAGTGTCTCCGATGCGATGCAGTTTTTCCAACCGCAAGAAGGACATGCGATGGAAAAGTTGTTCTAGTCGCAATTCAGCATGCCAAAGCTTCCATTGTTGCTGAACAAACAGATGGCCCTGTGGGCCGAGCTCCACAAGCTATCCAGATCTGCCATGAAAGACGTCATAGTCTGGCTGTGGCCGACTGAGCCAATTCCGAATAGTTACTTCGATTTGGTGTGGCGACTTGTGGATGCGATGCTGCATATCGATGCTGTTAAGCGGTCAACATGCATAGAAGGTACACGGATGGCCCTTGCCCGTGTCAATACGTACTGGGCGAAGATGAAGGCCACCGATATTGCAGCGAAAATTCCACCCGAGGGCAAGGACCATCACATGCCAGAACATTATTTTAAAGATGTCCTAGAGGGTGCCCGCTTGATAGAGGGTCAGTGCTCGAAAGATATTATGTTCGAGTGAAGTGTACTGAAATTGTAAAACAATATTATGATATATTTAAGGCTATGTTTTTTATACTTTTGCCGAAAAAGTTTTTGGTGCCTCCTGTGCGGCCGTTTTTTGTATAATCTGAAAGTTTGCCCGTTGTCGGCTTCTGCCCTCTCGCGTATAACGCGCGGGTGTTCAGAAAAGCACTTGATCAATCTTGACCCAACTTCTTGGTCCATTAAGGAGGTGTCAATGCGGAGAACCAGGCAATCGGACTATAGGGATTTAACACTTTCACTTAGCCATAGGAGTTTGACGGTGGGTCTACGATATAGCTCCTGGTATGTACGCGGTTATCCGGATACGGAGCATTGACATACGTGAACAGAAGAACGGTCCTTCGTGTAATATGGAGGGAATCGCGAAGATTCCGGTGAGTCATCGATTGGTTGACAAGCTCTCGCTGCATGACAGTCAGTTTTTGGCTTTCTCTACTGAGGTGCTCATCCGGACGAACCAGGACACAATCGTAGTAGTTCTCCCTTTACCACCCTAGCCGATCGAGCGGAACGTAAGGTAGTAAGCACAGGAGCCGGGCAACCCAACTATTGACCAAAGACATGATTCGGAGCTAATGCATATAAGGACAAACTCGTGACGTCGAAGTGTGCTATAAAGCTGTTTGGACTTGTCGGCAGCTCATATGTTGCCATATTGAGCCCATGGCAATATATGCCGAGGGTAGAAAGCTGAGAAAAAGGGCACTTTATAGGTCTAAAATAAAGAGTGTGGTCGACAAAAACTTTTGGACCTCCTGTCGCACGTCTGCGCTGCCTTGCCTTGGTTAAAGGACTTCTCAGCACACCTGTGGTAAAAGATAAAAAATGGTTAGAAAAAGGAAAAGAAATATGAGAGTGCGGATAGTGTTATAGGTCTGTCCGCATTGTGCCTCCGCCTGTAACCGGGGTATCTTGAGTGTATAATTATTTGCGCGGGACAGACTTCACGGCTTATATGGGGCGGACGGCGGAGGCCGAACTGCTAATTCAGCTCTGAGATTAATCGCTCCTGTCTAATGGGGACCGGCGGCTTGATGGTCGATAAAATGTGCGGCTTGATAAGGACGCTTGGTACGTTGGCCGCAGTAGCCGTAGTATGCTTCTCTGCACGGAGGGAGCATTCTGTATTTCTGTTTATCGTGATGATGCCACGTGGACCGGGCATCTTAAGTTGGAGATAGGTTTAATGTGGGACCGCCTTGAAGCGAGCGAAAGCGGTACGCCCGAGTAGTGCATGGTAGCTACTGCGGAGCGGGATAATATTGAAGGTCAAGCCTTCGCTTCGAAAGTTGTTCGGCGAGCCAAAAATGACTTCCAATGTAATCGAGCCCGTGCAGTGAGCTTCTACGCCGGATATTGTTCCCTTGAAGGTAGCTGTGGTGGGCCTGATTCTTGAAGGATAAATGCCCATTCTGCGGACAATGTCTTAGTAGAGTAGATTAAGGCTACTACCGTTGTCCATAAGGACTTTCGTGAGATGGAACCCATCGATAATTGGATCGAGGATGAGAGTTGTCGTACCTTTGTGAAGGATACATGTTGCGTGGTCCTTGCGATCAAAAGTGATCGGGCGGGCCGCCCATTGGCTTAATTTTGGGGCAGCTAGCTCTATGGCACCGGCATCCCGTAGTGCGCGTTTGCCGTCCCCTATGGGGATGTGTGTCACGTATACCATGTTCATTGTCTTTACTTCAGGGGGGGGATTGCTTCTGACCCCCGGTGTTCAACTGGCGAGTCTCTTCGTCATTGCTATCATTGGGCGGCCCCTTCGTATTGTGTTCGGCATTAAGCTTGCCGACTTGTTTAAAGACCCAACAGCTCCTGTTGGTGTGATTGGCTGGTTTAACGGGGGTGCCATGAATCTGGCAGGGCCGATCCAGTATCTTGTCTAAATTGGATGGTCCGTCTCTATTTGCCTTGAATGGTTTTTTTCGTTGACCGGGTTTGGAATCACTGAATTCGGCGTTAACCACTGTGTCTTGCATTCCTTCATTGTTATTGCGACGCTTGTGTATGTTGTGTCGTGGCTTGTTGTTGCCATCTCGAACTTTGCAGGTGCCCGGATCATCAGTGCTATTGCTTCTGCGAGCAAGCCAGTTGTCTTCTCCCGCGCAAAAGCGGGTCATCAGAGTGGTAAGGGCAGCCATGGATCTTGGTTTTTCTGGACCGAGGTGGCGGGCGAGCCACTCATCTCGGACGCTGTGTTTGAAGGCCGCGAGGGCTTTGGCGTTCGGACAGTCAACAATTTGGTTCTTTTTAATCAAAGAACCTAGTCCAGAGCTTCCTGGCAGACTCCCCGGGCTGTTGGGTAAGGTGACTTAGGTCGTCGGCGTCCAGAGGCCGAATATATGTACCTTGGAAGTTATTGCGGAAGGCGTCTTCCAAGTCTTCCTATCTCCCTATGGAGTTCTCAGGGAGGCTATTCAGCCAGTGCCGTGCTGGCCCCTTTAGTTTTAGCAGGAGGTATTTGATGGCGTGGATGTCATCACCGCAGGCAAGTGAATATGGAGGAGGAAATATTCAATCCATAATGGAGGATCTATTGTTCCATCGTATGATTCGATATTCATGGGTTTAAACCCTTCCGGGAATTTGTGTTCCATTACTTCATCAGTGAAGCAAAGGGGGTGTGTGGCGCCTCTATGTCGGGCCACGTCGCGACGTAGCTCAGATGAAGTCCGTCTTGGTGTTCGGCCCGGGCGTTATTGTGTTTGTTACGTCCGGCTAGATGGCCGTCGTTGCGCGTCCGAGCACGTCCCCGTGATCTGTAGATCGATCTGGTCTGTCCTGCTCTATTGTCTAGGTCCTGCTGCGGGTCATGGGTATGATCCTGAGCTGTTGTGTCTCTATTTTTACGACGAGGTAGTGCGGGCTGGCGTTCGGCTTGAGTTGCCGCTTTATCCCAGCCACGTAGTGGTCGGTCAGCCGCATTATGCGCTGGTAGGGTAGGCTCTAGCGCCTCGTCATCGAATTGGGATAACAATTTGCGCTTCGGGTAACTTTTGGTTGGGCACTCGAGGCCGTATTCTTCGGCTGCTAGGACATTAGTCCATCTATCGTTGAGCAGATCTTGGTCAGCTTGAAGTTGCTGATGCTTCTTTTTCAGGCTCCTTGCAGTGGCCATTAGCCGGCGCTTAAAGCGCTCCTGATCGGCGGGCTCCTCACTCCTCAGGCACAATAAAGTCTTCGTCGCCGAGGCTCACCTCGTATTTGGAGAGAGGAAGGTAGTTATTGTCCTCCGAGTCTTCATTCATGGCCTCTTCATCAGGGCTAACTCGCCCATCTCCCCGTTCGTCCTGTTCGGAGGTTGTCTCAACGGGGCCTTCATTGTCTTCGGCATCGTTCGGAGTATTATTTTCTTCTGTGCCGGTATTGTTTTTTTTCACGGCATGGTTTAGAGCGGCGCTGCTAACGTCGGTGCTTTGGCTGTATCTCAGGAGGTTTATCCTCGACTGGATCCTTTTCATTGTCGCCATTGTTCTCTTTGGGTGTATCCACCATGCATACGTCATACGAGGAGGTGGCTGTCCAGCACCCTGTAAGCGGTGGTTTTTGTGCCTGCTCCTCTTCGGCATCGTCGTCCATATTGTCGATGTCTTCGAAGTCGTAATCGAGCATGTCGGTTAAGTCTTCGACAGTGGCTATGAAGTGGGTGGTGGGTGGGAAGAGGAATTCTCCGCCATCAGCAGCCAATTTGAACCGGATATAGTTTGGCTGAGAGTCTCCTGATAAGGAGAGTCTCCTGGAAGATGTCCGCGGAGCTGAACTCAACGATCGGCGCCTGATCAGATTTGATGGGCGCGGATGCACGCGGTTCGGAACCTATAGCCGGAGATGAATTCGAGGTTCCGATGACATGGGCCCCGCTCGAGGTGGGATCTGTGTGTGGCTCCAACGCCGCTGAGTCTGCGGCTTCTGTGGCAGGGTTGAGCTTCCCATCCTCGGACGGTGTAATCTTCTCCGGATCTAGGGCCAGAGCAGTTACAGGCACTATCCCTGAGCACAGTCCGATGACAGATTTAGGTCATGTTCATCATGGTGGCAGGGAGCGGCCGTCATGGGCTCAAATCCGTCGAAGATCAAGTCTCCACGGATATCGGCCACATAATTCAAGCTTCCAAACCAGACCTGATGGCCAGGGGCGTAGCTGTCGATCTGCTCTAGCTGGCCAAGCGAGTTGGCCCACAATGCAAAGCCGCCGAATACGAAGATCTGTCCGCGGAGGAAAACCTCCCCCTGGACTGCATTGTTGTAGATGATTTTGATGGAGCCATCAAACCTTTTTGTGATGATGCAACAGAACTCTCAATGAAAGCACCAATGTCGGTGTCAAAACCGGCGGATCTCGGGTAGGGGGTCCCGAACTGTGCGTCTAAGGTCGATGGTAATAGGAGGCGGGGGACACGATGTTTACCCAGGTTCGGGCCCTCTCTATGGAGGTAATACCCTACTTCCTGCTTGATTGATCTTGATGAATATGAATATTACAAGAGTTGATCTACCACGAGATCGTAATGGCTAAAACCCTAGAAGTCTAGCCTGTATGATTATGATTGGCTCTATGGACTAAGCCCTCTGGTTTATATAGACACGGGAGGGGGCTAGGGTTGTACAAAGTCGGTTACAGAGAAAGGAATCTACATATCCGAACGCCAAGCTTGCCTTCCATGCCAAGGAGAGTCCCATTCAGACACGGGATGAAGTCTTCTATCTTGTATCTTCAGAGTCCATCAGTCCGGCCCATGTCAATAGTCCGGACGCCCGAGGACCCCTTAATCCAGGACTCCCTCAGCAGGGACAACCAAGCATTGTCTTCCCTGCCAGCATGACTGGCTCGAAGCCAAAGGTCCCCTCTGCTGCTTCAGAACTCAAGAAGACAAGGCAAGCCGAAGCCTAAGCCAGGAAGAGGAAGCACAAGGATACACATGATGATGCTCCCTCCAAGAAAAAGTTGAAGACTAAGGGCTCTAAGTCTTCAACAAAAGAGCATGCTGCTGCCCCAGAGCCCCTCATTGTCGAACCCATTTCTGTTGCTTTACCTACCTCTGCCAATCACAAGCGTCGCCTCGTTGTCCATGATCCTGCTCCTACAGAGGCTCCAGAAAATGAAGAAGTTCCAATTGTTGAACCCAACGCAGCTGAAGACATTGGTCATGAAGACAATGTGCATGATGATGAAGTCCTTCCTTAGCTCGAGCCCCAGTTGGTATCATCGCCTGCTCTGACGAGCAGTGAACTCATTAGCATTGGTCGTCCATTGACGCCAATTGCTCAAGATGACTCATGGGCTGAGCGCCAACAAGAAGACACCCCATTACATGATGAAACACCCCATACTCCACCTGTTCAAGTCACCTCTTCGGTTCTTGATGATGACAACTACATGGACACAACTCCATCTCCAAAGGCGTCACCAGTGTTTCGCAGGCTTCGCAAAGGCCTCAGGCCATAGTTTCCATGTCGAGCATTCTAGAAGAAGAAGTGCAACAAATTGTCTCAGTGACACATCAAGTGTTCTCTAGTGCCATCCCCTCTGAGACTGCTCAAGAGTCTGAAGCTAAAGCTACTGAAGGCATTCCGGCTGCATCAGCCGAAGAAGAAAGAGAAGAAGAAAGAGAAGCCACACCCCCTGCCAATTTTCAAGTCATTCTTGAAGAGACTGTGATCATGCCTGACCCTCCAGCCATCAACAACGAAGCTATTACTCTTGCATCATGTACAACCAAGACCTGATTTTTCCACACAAACGTCTGGATTGTGATGCTATGGCTGGGCTGCCATGTCTTGAAGAGGCCCTTGACTGCTTTCGGGATGTTGGTTTTCTGGCCTTTGTGACTGACAAGGAACACTGGAATGAAGAGCTTCTGCTGCAGTTTTATGCCACTCTACACATTTGAGGCTACAACAGGGATCCGAAGACTTGGATCCTTGAGTGGATGATAGGTGATGTACATCACGAAGCCAAAGCTCAGGATATCATCGAGCTTACTTCCCTTCCCACTCCAGGTGAGTTATACGAACCTGGTTGTCAGCTTCATCAGAATGAGCTACAGAACATCTTTTAGAGGCCAGAGCCAAATATGAGCCAAATGCTTAGCATGATGAAGCCATTGCCCCACGACGCTGAATACCCAAAGGAGTTCTTTGTCAAGGACCTTGAGTACTTGCCACGCATAGTGTACCAGATTCTGAGGCGTACTCTTTGGCCTATCAAAGGAAATTCTTCTGAAGCCAAACTTGAAGGCGCCATGAAGACTTTGGTATTCTATATCATCAATAGCATCAGATTCAACACTCAGGATTTCTTCATCAGACAACTTGCTGCTTCTGGGATTGATCTGTTTTGTCTGAAATTCTATGCTCCATGGGTGATGCATGCGCTTAATTAAGCGTCATTCAACTATTGACTATTGGCCTTCAGCGCGCAACCATATTGTCTTTCTGCCTGAAGTTGATATGTCTATTGAAGCCATCTACCCCGAGCCTGCCAAGAAGCCACTCCACCTTCAGAATGCTGAATTCCAGAGCTTCACATAGTGCATTAAAGGTATTCATGTGCCCAATACTGCAACTCCTGCTTATCCTCTGGCTGGGAACTTGTGCATCCTGCACCGTGCCAATACTGAAGCCACTGCAAGCACTATAGCTCAAAGGCCTCAGAAGCGTCCTCGTGTTTTCAATGACCGTGAGCTTCTGGTGGCTTTACATCAAAAGTAGGAAAGACATCATGATTGGCTGAAGCGTCAGATGCAGAGTCTCTTGGTGGATGTCAATCGAATTCGCAACTTGGCCACCAAGAAATCCTTTGTTGCCCATGAAGCCTGTAGGCGGTCTTGAAAGAGCCTCACCTTGCTCTGCGCTGAAGATGATCTTCGCGCAGATGGCTTCACTGAGAATTTCAAGTGTGACTCCAGACCACCTCAAAATGCAAGTTGGCGTCACACACCCTCAATTGAAGATTCTGAGTGCTCATCTTCAGCTGCAACTGTTGTTGCCGGAGTCGTCGATGAAGAAGACGACGCCACTTCACCAGCGTTAACTTCACTGCATCATGATGTTGCGTCAGGCCCGTCTGCACCACCAAACTCCAACATTGACCCTGCTGCTCCAACTTCGTCTCCACCTGGGAACGAGTAGATACTCTATGCCTTCAAACCGTTTTGGTCATTACTGACAAAAGGGGGAGAAGCATATGAGTTGATAGTCTTCAAGCGGGTCCATATGGGTGGTTACTTTATTTTTGCTAAGTTCTTACAACTCTCGTTTTGAAACTATTTGGATTTTTGAGTTGTAGCATGATACGTCTCCAACGTATCTATAACTTTTGATTGTTCCATGCTATTATATTACCCCTTTTGTATGTTTATGGGCTTTATTTCACACATTTATATCATTTTTGGGACTAACCTATTAACCGGAGGCCCATCCCATATTGCTGTTTTTTTGCCTATTTCAGTATTTCGAAGAAAAGGAATATCAGACAGAGTCCAAACGGAATGAAACCTTCGGGAGCGTGATTTTTGGAACGAACGTGATCCGGAGAGCTTGGAGTGCAACTCAAGAAGCTCCCGAGGACCCCACGAGATAGGCCCCCCCCTATAGGGTGCGCCCCCTGTCTCGTGGGCCCCTCGGGCGGCCACCGACATACTTCTTCCTCCTATATATACCTACGTACCCCGAAAACATCTAGGAGCACCATGAAACACAATTTCCACTGATGTAACCTTCTGTATCCGCGAGATCCCATCTTGAAGCCTTCGCCAACACTCTGCCGGAGGGGGAATCAACCACGGAGGGCTTCTACATCAACATCCTTGCCCCTCCGATGAGTTGTGAGTACTTTACCACAGACCTACGGGTCCATAGTTATTAGCTAGATGGCTTCTTCTCTCTTTTTGGATCTCAATACAATGTTCTCCCCCTCTCTTGTGGAGATCTATTCGATGTAAACTCTTTTTGCAGTGTGTTTGTCGAGATCCGATGAATTGTGGGTTTATGATCAAGTTTATCTATGAATAATATTTGAATTTCTCTAAATTCTTTTATGTATGATTGAGTTATCTTTGCAAGTCTCTTCGAATTATCAGTTTGGTTTGGCCTACTAGATTGGTCTTTCTTGCCATGGGAGAAGTGCTTAGCTTTGGGTTCAATCTTGCGGTGTCCTTACCTAGTGACAGAAAGGGTTGCAAGGCACGTATTGTATTGTTTCCATCAAGGATAACAAGATGGGGCTTACATCATATTGCATGAGCTTATCCCTCTACATCATGTCATCTTGCTTAATGTGTTACTCTGTTCTTATGAACTTAATACTCTAGATGCAGGCAGGAGTCGGTCGATGTGTGGAGTAATAGTAGTAGATGCAGGCAGGAGTCGGTCTAGTTGTTATGGACATGATGCCTATATACATGATCATGCCTAGATAATCTCATAACTATGCACTTTTCTATTAATTGCTCGATAGTAATTTGTTCACCCACCGTAATACTTATGCTATCTTGAGTGAAGCCTCTAGTGAAACCTATGGCCCCCGGGTCTATCTCTTATCATATTTGCTTTCAATCTACTTTTATTTGCATCTTTACTTTTTGCATCTATATTATAAAATACCAAAAAAATATTTATCTTATCATACTATCTTTATTAGCTCTCACTTTCGCAAGTGGCCGTGAAGGGATTGACAACCCCTTTATTGCGTTGGTTGCGAGTTCTCATTTTGTTTGTGTAGGTGCGTGGGACTTTTGAGGAGCCTCCTACTGGATTGATACCTTGGTTCTCAAAACTGAGGGAAATACTTACACTACACTTGCTGCATCACCCTCTCCTCTTCAAGGAAAACCAACGCAAGCTCAAGATGTAGCAAGAAGGATTTCTGGCACTGTTGCCGGGGAGGTCTTCCCTCAAGTCAAGACATACCAAGTACCCATCACAAACCCATCTCCCTCGCATTTACATTAGTTGCCATTTGCCTCTCGTTTTCCTCTCCCCCACTTCACCCTTGCCGTTTTATTCGCCCTCTCTTTCCCAATTTCCTCCTCTCTTTTTTGCTGGCTTTCTCCCGCCTTGCTTTTTTTTACCGCTATGTCTGAAATTGGGGAGATTATCGTCAATATGGACAATAATGATAACACGGAAAATCCCGAGGCTCTGGCATAACAAGTGCTCCCTAGGTGGTTTTGGTAATTAATGTCAACATATCTCTTGTTGGACCAACACTTTTATCTAGTATGTTTCAGATAAGTTCAACAATGGAGTGGCATGGACTAAAGGATGTGGGAACTCCTTCAAGATGCTAAGGACAAAGGATTGGCTCAAGCTTCAAGATCAAGACTCTTCATGTTACATTTTAGTGGTCCAAGATCACATTGAGTCTATAGGAAAAGCCAATACTATCAAGGAGGGATGAGGTGTTGCTTAATGAGCCTCTTGCTTCATGTGCTTTGTGATATGCTCCAAAACCCTCAGCTACTTTCCCACTTCCACAAACGACCTAAACCCAAAGTCAAAATCGGTCACACCGATTCTTCCTATCCGGCGCCACCGATTTCAAAAGTAATAGCCACTGCCACAAACCCTAAGCAAATCGGTCTTACCGATAGGGTTCTCAGTCTCACCGAGATGGGATTGTAATCTCTCTGTGTATGTCCATTGTCAAAATCGGTCTCACTGAGTTTGAGCAATCGGTACTACCAAGATTACAATGCAAACTCTCTGGTTAACTTATTACCAAAATCGGTCCCACCGAGTTTGTGTAATCGGTCAAACCGAGTTTGCCTGACCAACTCTCTGGAAAGCTTATTACCAAAATTGGTCTCACCGAATTTGTGTAATCGGTCTTACCGAGATTACGTTATGCCCTAACCCTAACCGAATCGGTCTCACCGAGTTGCACTTCGGTCCCACCGAAAACCCTAACGGTCACATTATTTGCTAAACCGGTCTGACCGAGTTTAAAGATTCGGTCCCACCGAGTTTGGTAGATTGTGTGTAACGGTTAGATTTTGTGTGGAGGCTATAAATACCCCTCCACCTCCTCTTCATTCGTGGAGAGAGCCATCAGAACGAACCTACACTTCCAACTTACCATTTCTGAGAGAGAACCACCTACTCATGTGTTGAGGCCAAGATATTCCATTCCTACCATGAATCTTGATCTCTAGCCTTCCCCAAGTTGCTTTCCACTCAAATCTTTTCTCCACCAGATCCAAAACCTATGAGAGAGAGTTGAGTGTTGGGGAGACTATCATTTGAAGCACAAGAGCAAGGAGTTCATCATCAATGCACCATTTGTTACTTCTTGGAGAGTGGTGTCTCCTAGATTGGCTAGGTGTCACTTGGGAGCCTCCGACAAGATTGTGGAGTTGAACCAAGGAGTTTGTAAGGGCAAGGAGATCGCCTACTTCGTGAAGATCTACCGCTAGTGAGGCAAGTCCTTCGTGGGCGACGGCCATGGTGGGATAGACAAGGTTGCTTCTTCGTGGACCCTTCGTGGGTGGAGCCCTCCGTGGACTCGCGCAACCGTTACCCTTCGTGGGTTGAAGTCTCCATCAACGTGGATGTACGATAGCACCACCTATCGGAACCACGCCAAAAACATCCGTGTCTCCAATTGCGTTTGAATCCTCCAAACCCTTCCCTTTACTTTCTTGCGAGTTGCATGCTTTACTTTCCGCTGCTCATATACTCTTTGCATGCTTGCTTGATATGTATTGTGAATGTTGAAATTGTGCCTAAACTCCACTTTAACTCAGAGGAACTCAAAAACTGCAACTTTGGTACTTAGTGTCTAATCACCCCCCTCTAGACACCTCTTCTCAAGGTCCTACAAGTGGTATCAGAGCATTGGTCTCCATTGCTTTGGTTTAATCACCATTGGAGGAAGATGGATGAGTCTACTATTGGGAGTCTTAGACATAGAGTACCTATTCTTGATGGAGAGTATTTTCATGAGTGGAAAAATGAGATGCTTGCTATTTTCAATCAATATCATTTGAACAAGTACATTGCTAGCCCTTGTGCACCTTATGTTGATCCTATGCATCCTACCCATGATGAGTCAATTGACATGATTAGGAATCTTAGAACTGCCGAACTTATCATTAGAGGATTGCCTAGAAATTTGATTGGATGTTTGCCTACTTTCAAGTGTGCCTACACCATATGGAAATTTCTTGAGGAACGATTTCCAGATTATTCCTTGAAAAATCTTGATGAAATTCTCCATAAGTCTATTGCTTTGAGTAAGATGAATACTAGTGATCCTATGTTTGGTGATCGTCTATTTGAGCTTACAAACCTTATGCGTGCCAAAGGAAATGTTGGTATTATTAGTGATATTATTTCCGAAGCTATAAAAATTCATAAGCAAGATCATTGTCAAACTCATTCTAATGAATCACCCTCTCTAGGACTTGATCCACCACATGATGATGTTGAACATGGATACTATGATGAGGATGATGATAGTGACTTCGATCTTGATGATGCAATGAGACATTTTGGTCTTATGGCAAATCTTCGGGGATATATGTCAGGAGGAAAGGAATGGGTTCTTGATAGTGGATGTACCGATCACATGACCGGAGATAAAGACATGTTTCGTGAGCTTGCTGATAATGATAGTCCTCGAAAGTATGTCACTTTCGGTGACAACTCAAAGGGTAAGGTGGTTGGCCTCGGTAAGGTGGCCATATCACATGATAGCTCCATACAAAATGTCATGCTCGTTGAATCTCTTGGATACAACTTACTTTCGGTATCTAGACTTGTTGATTTCGGTTTCAATGTTCTATTTACTGAAGTAGATTGCCAAGTGTTTCGTCGAGATAATCATAAAATGGTCTTTACCGGTGTGCGTAGAGGTGATCTATACATTGTTGATTTCACTAAAAAGGCTCAACCTAAAACTTGCTTCATTGCTAAATCCTCAAAAGGTTGGTTATGGCATAGACGACTAGGTCATGTTGGTATGCGAAACCTTGACAAGCTTATTAAAGGAAATCATATCCTTGGAGTTAATGATGTCATATTTGATAAGGATAGACTTTGCAGCGCTTGTCAGGCAGGTAAACAGGTTGGAGGAAGGCATCCCGTGAAGAACATCATGACCACAAGGAGGCCACTCGAGCTACTTCACATGGATCTCTTTGGTCCCAACTCTTACAAGAGTCTCGGTGGAAATTCTTTTGGTCTAGTTATAGTTGATGATTTTTCAAGATTTACGTGGGTGTTCTTTCTCGATGATAAATCGCAGGTCCAAAAGATCTTCAAAAACTTCGCTAGGAAGGCCCAAAATCAATTTGAAGTGAAGATCAAGAAGGTTCACAGCGACAACGGAACGGAGTTCAAGAACGCAAATGTGGACACCTTTCTTGACGAAGAAGGGATTTCACACGAGTTCTCGGCTACGTACACACCTCAACAAAACGGAGTTGTTGAGAGGAAGAACCGGACGCTCATTGAGATGGCGAGAACGATGCTTGATGAGTACAAGACGCCGAAGCACTTTTGGGCAGAAGCGGTTGAGACAGCTTGTCATGCAACAAATCGCTTGTATCTTCACAAGCTACTCGGCAAGACGGCATACGAGCTCCTCACCGGTAACAAACCCCAAGTTGGATACTTTCGAGTATTCGGCTCAAAGTGCTACATTCTTGATAAGCATCGTCGCTCTAAATTTGCCCCTAAATCTCATGAAGGTTTCCTACTAGGTTATGGCTCAAACTCTCACACTTACCGTGTCTACAACAATTTCACCCGAAAGGTTGAAGAGACGGTAGATGTGAAGTTTGATGAATCTAACGGCTCGCAAGTAGAGCAATTGCCAATTGATGTAGGTGACAAAGATCCTTCGGAAGCAATTCAAGACTTGTCTATTGGCAAGGTTCGTCCAACGGAGGTGAAGGAGAGTACCTCGTCCGTCCAAGTGGAAGCTTCTACTTCACGACAAGGTGAACCAAGAGTTGATACGGAAGCATCCACAAGTGGGACACACCAAGATGAAGAAAACGAGGAAGTGCATCAAGATGAACGTCAACAACCTCCTTCTCCACCACGACAAGAGAACGACAACGCCAACAATGAAGAAGGCCAAGAAGAAGAAGAACAAGATGAAGAAGATGTTCAACGAAGACCCAAGCAAAAGCTTTCACGAGTTCGAGCAAGAATTGCTAAAGATCATCCCGTCGAGCAAATCTACAATGACATTCAAACCGGGAGAATCACTCGCTCTAAAACTCGTTTAGCTAACTTTTGTGAAAACTATTCTTTCATCTCTAGCATTGAACCTATGAAGGTTGAAGAAGCATTGGAAGATCCGGATTGGATAAATGCTATGCATGAAGAGCTACATAACTTTGAGAGGAACCAAGTTTGGACATTGGTTGAGAAGCCCGACAACAACCACAACGTCATCGGTACCAAATGGGTGTTTCGCAACAAGCAAGATGAAGATGGACAAGTAGTTCGCAACAAAGCACGTCTCGTCGCCCAAGGCTACACACAAGTCGAAGGTATGGACTATGGTGAGACTTACGCCCCCGTTGCTAGACTTGAGTCCATTCGCATCTTACTTGCCTATGCTAATCATCATGATATCACCTTGTACCAAATGGACATTAAAAGTGCTTTTCTAAATGGTGAAATAGAGGAGGAAGTTTATGTTAAGCAACCTCCCGGCTTTGTCAATCCTAAGAAACCCAATCATGTTTACAAACTTCACAAAGCTCTTTATGGTCTTAAACAAGCTCCTAGAGCATGGTATAAATGCTTGACCAAGTTCCTTATTGAAAAAGGCTTTGAAATTGGGAAAATTGATTCTACTCTTTTTACTAAAAGGGTTAATGGAGAACTATTTGTGTGCCAAATTTATGTTGATGATATCATATTTGGTTCAACTAACCCTCATTTTAGTGAAAAGTTTGGGAAGCTAATGTCGGAGAAGTTTGAGATGTCTATGATGAGTGAACTCAAATTCTTCCTTGGGTTGCAAATCAAGCAAACTAAGGAAGGTACCTTTGTTTCTCAAACGAAGTACACCAAGGACTTATTCAAGAAGTTCAATATGCAAGAATGCAAAGGTATGTCTACACCCATGCCTACTAGTGGACATAATGACTTGACCAAAGATGGTGAACCGGTTGATCAAAAGGTTTATCGCTCTATGATTGGTTCATTGTTATATCTATGTGCTTCACGTCCCGATATCATGTTAAGTGTGTGCATGTGTGCACGATATCAAGCTGCTCCTAAAGAATGTCATCTTAAGGTCGTGAAAAGGATAGTGAGATACTTAATCCATACACCAAATTTTGGCATTTGGTATCCTAAGAGGGCCTCCTTCAATCTTGTTGGCTATTTCGACTCAGACTATACCGGAGACAAGGTTGATAGAAGTCCACTTCGGGTACTTGTCAATTTCTTGGTAGATCTCTTGTGTCTTGGTCCTCCAAGAAACAAAACTCGGTATCCTTATCCACCGCCGAAGCTGAATATATTGTCGCTGGTTCATGTTGTGCTCAATTACTTTGGATGACCCAAACTCTTAAGGATTATGGGATATATGTGAGACATGTTGCATTGCTTTGTGACAATGAAAGTGCTATCAAAATTGGTCATAATCCTGTGCAACATTCTCGAACTAAGCATATTGAAGTCCGTCATCATTTCATTCGAGATCATGTTGCTAAGGGTGACATTGATCTTAAGCATGTTCGCACCAAAAAGCAATTAGCGGATATATTCACTAAACCTCTTGATGAGAAAGTGTTTTGCAGGTTAAGAGGAGAATTGAACATCATTGATGCTTCAAACTTGGAGTAGAAACTCCATTGGATACATGCAAGACATGAGCTTAAGACTAATCCTTGATACTTCTCTTATGATGAAAATCTTATGTCTTGGATATATGTGTATCTTGCATGTTATCTAACCCATGTAGGTACTTGGTGGAATCAAATTCTATGAGATTGTAATCCACTCATATCTTGAGCAATCTCTACATCACCAAGTCTCTACACTTTGGAGGTTGAAGACAAGGAAGCACGAAACCACTCAAACATATCCTTTGACAAATTCTATGTTGAGCTTCATGATTGTCACTCTTGGATACACAAGTGCTCTTCCTTGCAAGAACTAAACCATGTAGGTAGATGGACTAAAATTCCAAGTGGTGCTCCAAATTCTTGATGAGCTACATCAACCTTGAGCAACCCACACAAGTTAAACTACATGGACAACACCATCAACCAAGGTATGTTGATCCATCTTAGAGAAGCTTTACTCCAAGTCATGAGCTAAAGCAACTCGAAAAGATGTGAATACATCAAGATGCTTAAACGAAAAATGGCAACCCCATTTTGAGCTTAAACAATGAGTATGACCTATGATCAAGTGATCTCACTTGACTCCTACGTCAATATACTCTAACATAGGTGACTTTGTCGCCGACCATCTCTAGATGAAGTTCTCTTGTGTTCTTTTCTGTGTTTTTGCATTTGACTCATGCATATTCGTTTCCCCTTTCAAAAAAAACTTCATCTAGATTTCTTTCTGTCTGTTCTGCATTTCTCTGTATTCCAATTCATTGCACATCTTTCAGTAAATTCCTTGCAAATCTTTGTGAGATCTTTCTAGTCTAGTCAGCTGAGGTAACAAGTGTTTTCTCTGTGATGAACTCGGTTTCACCAATTAGTTATTTTCGGCCCAACCGAATCCTTTCGGTACGACCGAAGCATACCACTCGGTGCCACCGATTTCACAACAGGAAAAACTCTTTTCTACATATTCTGTGTTTCTTCTGATCCAGCTCCACTCAATGAATCTTGTCCTCTACAAGCATCACATTTTTATCATTGCTTTGTTCTGTGTCTCAAGGACCAAACCCATTCGACAGATTCCAGAAGACCCTTCTTGGAAATTGATGTCAAAGGGGGAGAGAGAGAACATCAAAGCTTATCATTTGAAGAGAGAGAGATCATCAAAGCTTATTACCTTCTAAAGGGGGAGAGAGACCCTCAAAGGGAAGAGAGAGATCCTCAGGGGGAGAGAATACTTAAGTAGAAAGTATTTCTCAAGGATCCTAGATGCTTGGTGTTCAAGAGGAGAGATGTCCACATGTCTTCTTAAGGGGAGAGATATGTTCATATGTTCTGTTGTGATTATTTGCATTAGCATGCATCAGCTTTGATCATCATTCATATCTTTCAGCTCTGATTTTTTTGCTCTGATCATCATTCATATCTTTCAGCTCTGATTTTCTGTTCCCTATCTTCTCCCAGTATCCCATGTTAGATTCAAGGGGAGCAAGACATCTAAGGGAAAGAAATCATTTAAATTCATTGCATATCTTTTACTCTTGGGGACATGTCTAATCCAATGTGGTACTTAGTACTCACTATCTACATGTCATCCCAGTCTTGGTATTCTTGCTGGTTCTTCTGTTTGCTCTGGCTAGTAGATGCATCTGTGTTATCTAACCTTGTTTACGCAGGTTCATTCCATCCTAAGCCAACTCAAGACCACAAGGTAAGTATATGCATCACAATCATGTGTATGAGGAATTCTTGCTGATGTACATATTGTTTGCAAGAAGGACTCATGAGCATGAAGGTATTTTCTCCAACATTCTTTGCTCTGATGCATATGGCCAAGATACATGTAACACATTGCCTGCTCTATCATGATTATGCTCTCACATGATTCTACAGTCCATATTCACATGATTGCATACATGTAGGGGGAGCCTATGATTGTTACATGTCCTTCCAAAGCTTTTCTTGCTATTCTTTATATCTTTATCTAAAGCTTTGATGTATGTTGCCATCAATTACCAAAAAGGGGGAGATTGAAAGCACAAGTGCTCCCTAGGTGGTTTTGGTAATTAATGTCAACATATCTCTTGTTGGACTAACACTTTTATCTAGTATGTTTCAGATAAGTTCAACAATGGAGTGGCATGGACTAAAGGATGTGGGAACTCCTTCAAGATGCTAAGGACAAAGGATTGGCTCAAGCTTCAAGATCAAGACTCTTCATTTTACATTTTAGTGGTCCAAGATCACATTGAGTCTATAGGAAAAGCCAATACTATCAAGGAGGGATGAGGTGTTGCTTAATGAGCCTCTTGCTTCATGTGCTTTGTGATATGCTCCAAAACCCTCAGCTACTTTCCCACTTCCACAAATGACCTAAACCCAAAGCCAAAATCGGTCACACCGATTCTTCCTATCCGGCGCCACCGATTTCAAAAGTCATAGCCACTGCCACAAACCCTAAGCAAATCGGTCTTACCGATAGGGATCTCGGTCTCACCGAGATGGGATTGTAATCTCTCTGTGTATGTCCATTGTCAAAATCGGTCTCACCGAGTTTGAGCAATCAGTACTACCGAGATTACAATGCAAACTCTCTAGTTAACTTATTACCAAAATCGGTCCCACCGAGTTTGTGTAATCGGTCAAACCGAGTTTGCCTGACCAACTCTCTGGAAAGCTTATTACCAAAATCGGTTTCACCGAATTTGTGTAATCGGTCTTACCGAGATTACGTTATGCCCTAACCCTAACCGAATCAGTCTCACCGAGTTGCACTTCGGTCCCATCGAAAACCCTAACGGTCACATTATTTGCTAAATCGGTCTGACCGGGTTTAAAGATTCGGTCCCACCGAGTTTGGTAGATTGTGTGTAACGGTTAGATTTTGTGGAGGCTATAAATACCCCTCCACCTCCTCTTCATTCGTGGAGAGAGCCATCAGAACGAACCTACACTTCCAACTTACCATTTCTGAGAGAGAACCACCTACTCATGTGTTGAGGCCAAGATATTTCATTCCTACCATATGAATCTTGATCTCTAGCCTTCCCCAAGTTGCTTTCCACTCAAATCTTTTCTCCACCAGATCCAAAACCTATGAGAGAGAGTTGAGTGTTGGGGAGACTATCATTTGAAGCACAAGAGCAAGGAGTTCATCATCAATGCACCATTTGTTACTTCTTGGGGAGTGGTGTCTCCTAGATTGGCTAGGTGTCACTTGGGAGCCTCCGACAAGATTGTGGAGTTGAACCAAGGAGTTTGTAAGGGCAAGGAGATCGCCTACTTCGTGAAGATCTACCGCTAGTGAGGCAAGTCCTTCGTGGGCGACGGCCATGGTGGGATAGACAAGGTTGCTTCTTTGTGGACCCTTTGTGGGTGGAGCCCTCCATGGACTCGCGCAGCCGTTACCCTTCGTGGGTTGAAGTCTCCATCAACATGGATGTACGATAGCACCACCTATCGGAACCATGCCAAAAACATCCGTGTCTCCAATTGCGTTTGAATCCTCCAAACCCTTCCCTTTACTTTCTTGCAAATTGCATGCTTTACTTTCCGCTGCTCATATACTCTTTGCATGCTTGCTTGATATGTATTGTGAATGTTGAAATTGTGCCTAAACTCCACTTAAAGAGAAACTCAAAAACTGCCACTTTGGTACTTATTGTTTAATCACCCCCCTCTAGACACCTCTTCTCAAGGTCCTACAGTATAGGCTCACAAGATTTTGCCAAAAGAATGCTTTTAGTGATGAAATAGTTGTGCACTATGAAGGGCCAAGGGAGGAACTCGTACCTCCTGTGATTGATCTTGGGGACCTTTGTCCCACTAAATTTAGCCCTTTTGATTAATTTTGCTTGCCTCAAAGAAAACTTGCTGCCGAACATAGAGAATATGAGATGAGCTTTCAAGAACTATCTTATTATTATGGCACTACTTAGATCTATCTTTGCTTTTTATGCCTAGCTAGGGGCGTTAAACGATAGCGCTAGTTGGGAGGCAACCCAATTTTCTTTATGTTTTTTGTTTTTGCTCCTGTTTAGTAATAAATCTTGCATCTACCTTCTGGTTAGATGTGCTTTTATATTTTAATTAGTGTTTGTGCCAAGTAGAACCTATAGGATAACCTATGATGATAGTTGATTTGATTCTGCTGAAAAACAGAAACTTTGCGCGCACGAATATAATTTTGTTAAATCACAGGAACGTTATTTTGCATTAATTCTTTTTGCGGCTGTTCAATAGACAAATTTTCTAGGACTTCCTATTTTGGTAGGATTTTTAGAGTTCCATAAGTTTGCGTTAGTTACAGATTGCTACAGACTGTTCTGTTTTTGACAGATTCTGTTTTTCGTGTGTTGTTTGCTTATTTCAATGCATCTATGGCTAGTAAATTAGTTTATAAACCATAAGGAAGTTGGAATACAGTAGGTTTAACACCAAATTAAATAAAGAATGAGTTCATTGCAGTACCTTATGTGGTGGTTTTGTTTTCTTTCACTAACGGAGCTTATAAGATTTCCTGTTGAGTTTTGTGTTGTGAAGTTTTGAAGTTTTGGGTAAAGCTTTTATGGACTATGGAATAAAGGGTGGCAAGAGCCTAAGCTATGCCCATGGCACCCCAAGATATTCAAGAATAGCAAAAAGCCTAAGCTTGGGGATGCCCCGGGAAGGCATCCCCTCTTTCGTCTTCGTTCATTGGTAACTTTACTTGGAGCTATATTTTTATTCGCTACATGATATGTGTTTTGCTTGGAACGTCGTGTATTGTATTAGTATTTGCTTTTTAGTTTACCACAATCATCCTTGCTGTACACACCTTTTGGGAGAAGCCTATTTGATTAGAATTTGCTAGAATACTCTATGTGCTTCACTTATATCTTTTGAGCTTGATAGTTTTTGCTCTAGTGCTTCACTTATATCCTTTAGAGCACGGTGGTGTCTTAATTTTGAAGAAATTGCTAGTCTGTCTGCTTCACTTATATTATTTTGAGAGTCTCTTAGAACAGCATGGTATTTGCTATTATCATAAAGTTGGTCCTAGAATGATGAGCATCCAAGTTGGGTATAATAAAAACTATCATAGAAAAAGAATTGGATGCTATGATCAATATGATGCTTGATAATTGTTTTGAGATATGGAGGTAGTGATATTAAAGTCATGCTAGTTGAGGTGATTATGAAAAGTACTTGTGTTGAGGTTGTGATTCCTGTAGCATGCACGTATGGTGAACCACTTTGTGATGAAGTTGGAGCACAATTTTATTTATAGAGTGTCTTCCTTATGAGTGGCAGTCGGGGACGAGCGATGGTCTTTTCCTACCAATCTATCCCCCTAGGAGCATGCGCGTAGTGCTTTGGTTTTTGATGAATTCTAGATTTTTGCAACAAGTATATGAGTTCTTTTGATCAATGTTGAGTCCATGGATTATACGCACCCTTTCACCTTTCCACCATTGCTAGCCTCTCTTGTATCGTGCAAATTTCGCCGGTGCCATACACCCACCATACTCCTTCCTCAAAACAGCCACCATACCTACCTATTATGGCATTTCCATAGCCATTCCGAGATATATTGCCATGCAACTTTTCACCGTTCCGTTCATATGACACACATTACTTTTGTCATATTGCTGTTTGCATGATCAGGTAGTTGACATTGTATTTGTGGCAAGGCCACCTTCGTAATTTTCATACATGTCACTCTTGATTCATTGCATATCCCGGTACACCGCCGGAGGCATTCATATAGAGTCATATCTTGTTCTAGCTTTGAGTTGTAAATCCATAAAAGTGTGATGATCTTCATTATTAGAGCATTGTCCTAGTGAGGAAAGGATGATGAAGACTATGATTCCCCCACAAGTCGGGATGAGACTTCGGACTTTACAAAAAGAAAAAAAGAAAAAAAAGGGAGAAAGGCCAAAAATAAAAAAAGAAGGCCAAAGAAAAAAAAGAAAAAAAGTATAAATAAATGAGAGAAAAAGAGAGAAAGGACAATGCTACTATCTCCTTTTCCACACTTGTGCTTCAAAATAGCACCATGAACTTCATGATAGAGAGTCTCATATGTTGACACTTTCATATACTAGTGGGAATTTTTCATTATAGAATTTGGCTTGTATATTCCAATGATGGGCTTCCTCAAAGTGCCCTAGGTCTTCGTGAGCAAGCGAGTTGGATGCACACCCACTTAGTTTCTTTTGTTGAGCTTTCATAAATTTATAGCTCTAGTGCATCCGTTGCATGGCAATCTCTACTCACTCACATTGATATCTATTAATGGGCATCTCCATATCCCGTTGATATGCCTAGTTCATGTGAGACTGTCTTCTTTTTTTGTCTTCTCCACAACCACCATTCTATTCCACATATAGTGCTATGTCCATGGCTCACGCTCATGTATTGCGTGAAAGTTGAAAAAGTTTGAGATTATTAAAGTATGAAACAATTGCTTGGCTTGTCATCGGGGTTGTGCATGATTAAATACTTTGTGTGATGAAGATAGAGCAACAGCCAGACTATATGATTTTGTAGGGATAACTTTCTTTGGCCATGTTATTTTGAGAAGACATGATTACTTTGATTAGTATGCTTGAAGTATCACCATTTTCATGTTAATATGAACTTTTATTTTGTATCATTTGTATCTGAACATTCATGCCACAATAAAGAAAATTACATTGAGAATTATGCTAGGTAGCATTCCACATCAAAAATTTCTTTTTTTATCATTTACCTACTCAAGGACGAGAAGGAATTAAGCTTGGGGATGCTTGATACGTCTCCAACGTATCTATAATTTTTCATTGTTCCATGCTATTATATTACCGCTTTTGGATGTTTATGGGCTTTATTTCACACATTTATATCATTTTTGGGACTAACCTATTAACCGGAGGCCCAGCCCATATTGCTGTTTTTTTTGCCTATTTCAGTATTTCGAAGAAAAGGAATGTCAAACGGAGTCCAAACGGAATGAAACCTTCTGGAGCGTGATTTTTGGAACGAACGTGATCCGAAGAGCTTGGAGTATAAGTCAAGAAGCTCCCGAGGACCCCACGAGATAGGGGGCCGCGCCCCCCCTATAGGGCGCGCCCCCTGTCTCGTGGGCCCCTCGGGCAGCCACGGACGTACTTCTTGGAGCACCACGAAACACAATTTCTACCGCCGTAACCTTCTGTATCTGCGAGATCCCATCTTGGAGCCTTCGTCGGCACTCTGCCGGAGGGGGAATCAACCACGGAGGGCTTCTACTTCAACATCCTTGCCCCTTCGATGAGTTGTGAGTAGTTTACCACAGACCTACGGGTCCATAGTTATTAGCTAGATGGCTTCTTCTCTCTTTTTGGATCTCAATACAATGTTCTCCCCCTCTCTTGTGGAGATCTATTCGATGTAAACTCTTTTTGCGGTTTGTTTGTCGAGATCCGATGAATTGTGGGTTTATGATCAAGTTTATCTATGAATAATATTTGAATCTTCTCTGAATTCTTTTATGTATGATTGAGTTATCTTTGCAAGTCTCTTCGAATTATCAGTTTGCTTTGGCCTACTAGATTGTTCTTTCTTGCCATGGAGAAGTGCTTAGCTTTGGGTTCAATCTTGCAGTGTCCTTACCCAGTGACAGAAAGGGTTGCAAGGCACGTATTGTATTGTTGCCATCGAGGATAACAAGATGGGTTTTACATCATATTGCATGAGTTTATCCCTCTACATCATGTCATCTTGCTTAATGCGTTACTCTGTTCTTATGAACTTAATACTTTAGATGCAGGCAGGAGTCGGTCGATGTGTGGAGTAATAGTAGTAGATGCAGGCAGGAGTCGGTCTACTTGTTATGGAAGTGATGCCTATATACATGATCATGCCTAGATAATCTCATAACTATGCGCTTTTCTATCAATTGCTCGACAGTAATTTGTTCACCCACCGTAATACTTATGCTATCTTGAGAGAAGCCTCTAGTGAAACCTATGGCCCCGGGTCTATCTCTTATCATATTTGCTTTCAATCTACTTTTATTTGCATCTTTACTTTTTGCATCTATATTATAAAATACCAAAAATATATTTATCTTATCATACTATCTTTATTAGATCTCACTTTTGCAAGTGGCCGTGAAGGGATTGACAACCCCTTTATTGCGTTGGTTGCGAGTTCTCAGTTTGTTTGTGTAGGTGCGTGGGACTTTTGAGGAGCCTCCTACTGGATTGATACCTTGGTTCTCAAAACTGAGGGAAATACTTACGCTACACTTGCTGCATCACCCTCTCCTCTTCGAGGAAAACCAACGCAAGCTCAAGACCTAGCATAACACTTAAACATGATGTTCGCCTGCTACTCTTGCTGCCACTTTGTGATGCGATGATAAATTCTGCATGAAGTTGTTCTGCAGACGTCCATTTTTCATTATGCATATCATAATCTTCATTACTGTCATATATGACTGATGAATTTTCTTCACGCTTTGAAGATGTCCTCCATAAAGCAAAACCTACCATGTGCATTTGCATTCAAAAGCAAACTACTTATATGCACATCTTCAGGGGGAGCCTCTTTTAATGTATGAAGACAATACTCACAAACCTGAACTTTCACATACTTTTATCCCCGTTGAAAACTTCAACCAGTTTGTCATCAATCACCAAAAATGGGGAGATTGTAAGTGCATCTAGTGCCACCCCTAGTTGGTTTTAGAGTATTGACAACAAATGTGGTTGAGGGACTAATGTGTTTGTGAGAATTGCAGGATAACACAGGTAGTAGTCCCTCATTGATTCAGTTTACCTACCAAAGATGACCCCTAAAAATGTGTGAAGACAAAGAAGACAATGGTGGTTCGTGAAGACATTCACGACGAAGGTTATGACATGTGAAGATATTCTCTTGAAGACTATGGGGGAACTAATGGGCCTCGATGGGCCTTAGTGGGAAGAGGAAGGGCCAGGAGGGGCTGCCCCCCCCCTTGGGTCCGAATTAGACTAGGGGAAGGGGGCGGCACCCCTCTTTCCTTCCCTCCCCCCTCTTCCTTCCTTCTTCCCCCTTTTCCTTAGGTGGAAACCTACTAGGACTTGGAGTCCTAGTAGGATTCCCCTCTCCTGGCGCGCCCTAGGAGGGCCGGCCGGCCTCCACCTTGCTCCTTTATATACGGGGGCAGGGGGCACCCTAGAACACACAAGTTTCTCTCCCAACCGTGTGCGGTGCCCCCTCCACAGTTACACACCTCGATCATACCATCGTAGCGCTTAGGCAAAGCTCTGCGTCGGTAACATCATCATCACCGTCGTCACGTCGTCATGCTGAAGGAACTCACCCTCGTCCTCAACTGGATCAGGAGCACGAGGGACGTCATCAAGCTGAACGTGTGCTGAACGCGGAGGTGTCGTACGTTCGGTACTTGATCGGTTGGATCACGAAGAAGTTCGACTACATCTACCGTGTTATTGAAACGCTTCTGCTTTCGGTCAACGAGGGTACGTAGACACACTCTCCCCTCTCGTTGCTATGCATCACCTAGATAGATCTTGCGTGATCATAGGATTTTTTTGAAATTACTGTGTTTCCCAGCAGTGGCATCCGAGCCAGGTTTATGCGTAGATGTTATATGCACGAGTAGAACACAAAGAGTTGTGGACGATTATAGTCATACTCCTTACCACCAACGTCTTACTTTTATTCGGCAGTATTGTTGGATGAAGCGGCCCGGACCAACATTACATGACCACGTTCATGAGACTAGTTCTACCGACATGCTTTTGCACATAGGTGGCTGGCGGATGTCTGTTTCTTCAACTTTAGTTGAATCGATTTTGACTACGGCCTGTCCTTGTTGAAGGTTAAAATAGCACACTTGACGAAAAATCGTTGTGGTTTTGATGCGTAGGTAAGAACGGTTCTTGCTAGAAGCCCGTAGCAGCCACGTAAAACTTGCAACAACAAAGTATAGGACGTCTAACTTGTTTTTGTAGGGCTTGCAGTGATGTGATATGGTCAAGGCATGATGTGATATAAATTGTTGTATGAGATGATCATGTTTTGTAACAAAGTTATCGGCAACTGGCAGGAGCCATATGGTTGTCGCTTTATTGTATGCAATGCAATTGCCATGTAATTATTTTACTTTATCACTAAGCGGTAGCAATAGTCGTGGTAACAATAGTTGGTGAGACGACAACGATGCTACGATGGAGATCAAGGTGTCACACCGGTGATGATGCAGATCATGATGATGCTTCGATGATGGAGATCATGAGCACAAGATGATGATGGCCATATCATGCCACATATTTTGATTGCATGTGATGCTTATCTTTTATGCATCTTATTTTGCTTAGTACAGCGGCAGCATTATAATATGATCCCTTACTAAATTTCAAGGTATAAGTGTTCTCCCTGAGTATGCACCGTTGCTACAGTTTGTCGTGCTGAGACACCACGTGATGATCGGGTGTGATAAGCTCTACGTTCACATACAATGGGTGCAAGTCAGTTTTGCACACGCAGAATACTCGGGTTAAACTTGATGAGCCTAGCATATGCAGATATGGTCTTGGAACACTGAGACCGAAAGGTCAAACGTGAATCATATAGTAGATATGATCAACATAGCGATGTTCACCATTGAAAGCTACTCCATCTCACGTGATGATCGGACATGGTTTAGTTGATTTGGATCACGTGATCATTTAGATGACTAGAGGGATGTCTATCTAAGTGGGAGTTCTTAAGTAATATGATTAATTGAACTTTAATTTATCATGAACTTAGTCCTGATAGTTATTTTGCATGTCTATGTTATTGTAGATCAATGGCCCGTGCTATCGTTCCTTTGAATTTTAATGCGTTCCTAGAGAAAGCTAAGTTGAAAGATGATGGCAGCAACTACACGGACTGGGTCCGTAACTTGAGGATTATCCTCATTGCTGCATGCTACGTCTTGAGCTTGCGTTGGTTTTCCTCGAAGAGGAGAGGGTGATGCAGCAAGTGTAGCTTAAGTATTTCCCTCAGTTTTGAGAACCAAGGTATCAATCCAGTAGGAGGCTCCTCAAAAGTCCCACGCACCTACACAAACAAACTGAGAACTCGCAACCAACGCAATAAAGGGGTTGTCAATCCCTTCACGGCCACTTGCGAAAGTGAGATCTAATAAAGATAGTATGATAAGATAAATATATTTTTAGTATTTTATAATATAGATGCAAAAAGTAAAAATGCAAATAAAAGTAGATTGAAAGCAAATATGATAAGATATAGACCCGGGGGCCATAGGTTTCACTAGAGGCTTCTCTCAAGATAGCATAAGTATTACGGTGGGTGAACAAATTACTGTCGAGCAATTGATAGAAAAGCACATAGTTATGAGATTATCTAGGCATGATCATGTATATAGGCATCACGTCCATAACAAGTAGACCGACTCCTGCCTGCATCTACTACTATTACTCCACACATCGACCGACTCCTGCCTGCATCTAGAGTATTAAGTTCATAAGAACAGAGTAACACATTAAGCAAGATGACATGCTATAGAGGGATAAACTCATGCAATATGATGTAAACCCCATCTTGTTCTCCTCGACGGCAACAATACAATACGTGCCTTGCAACCCTTTCTGTCACTGGGTAAGGACACCGCAAGAAATTTTTGATGTGGAATGCTACCCAGCATAATTCTCAATGTAATTTTCTTTATTGTGGCATGAATGTTTAGATCCAAATGATACAAAATAAAAGTTCATATTAACATGAAAATGGTGATACTTCAAGCATACTAATCAAAGTAATCATGTCTTCTCAAAATAACATGGCCAAAGAAAGTTATCCCTACAAAATCATATAGTCTGGCTGTTGCTCTATCTTCATCACACAAAGTATTTAATCATGCACAACCCCGATGACAAGCCAAGCAATTGTTTCATACTTTAATAATCTCAAACTTTTTCAACTTTCACGCAATACATGAGCGTGAGCCATGGACATAACACTATATGTGGAATAGAATGGTGGTTGTGGAGAAGACAACAAAAAGGTGAAGATAGTCTCACATCAACTAGGCGTATCAACGGGCTATGGAGATGCCCATTAATAGATATCAATGTGAGTGAGTAGGGATTGCCATGCAACGGATGCACTAGAGCTATAAATTTATGAAAGCTCAACAAAAGAAACTAAGTGGGTGTGCATCCAACTCGCTTGCTCACGAAGACCTAGGGCACTTTGAGGAAGCCCATCATTGGAATATACAAGCCAAGTTCTATAATGAAAAATTCCCACTAGTATATGAAAGTGACAACATATGAAACTCTCTATGATGAAGATCATGGTGCTATTTTGAAGCACAAGTGTGGAAAAAGAGATAGTAGCATTGTCATTTCTCTCTTTTTCTCTCATTTATTTTTTTCTTTGGCCTTCTTTTTTTCTTTTTGTCCTTTCTCTTTTTTTTTTCTTTTTTTTCTTTTTTTTCTTTTTGTAAAGTCCGAAGTCTCATCCTGACTTGTGGGGGAATCATAGTCTTCATCATCCATTCCTCACTAGGACAATGCTCTAATAATGAAGATCATCACACTTTTATGGATTTACAACTCAAAGCTAGAACAAGATATGACTCTATATGAATGCCTCCGGCGGTGTACCGGTATATGGAATGAATCAAGAGTGACATGTATGAAAATTATGAAGGTGGCCTTGCCACAAATACAATGTCAACTACATGATCATGCAAAGAGCAATATGACAAAAGTAATGTGTGTCATATGAACGGAACGGTGAAAAGTTGCATGGCAATATATCTCGGAATGGCTATGGAAATGCCATAATAGGTAGGTATGGTGGCTGTTTTTAGGAAGGAGTATGGTGGGTGTATGGCACCGGCGAAAATTGCATGGTACATGAGAGGCTAGCAATGGTGGAAAGGTGAAAGGGTGCGTATAATGCATGGACTCGACATTAATCAAAAGAACTCATATACTTGTTGCAAAAATCTAGAAGTCATCAAAAACCAAAGAACTACGCGCATGCTCCTAGGGGGATAGATTGGTAGGAGAAGACCATCGCTCATCCCCGACCGCCACTCATAAGGAAAACACTCAATAAATAAAATTGTGCTCCAACTTCATCACAAAGCGGTTCACCATACGTGCATGCTACGGGAATCACAACCCTTAACACAAGTACTTTTCATAATCACCTCAACTAGCATGACTTTAATATCACTACCTCCATATCTCAAAACAATTATCAAGCATCATATTGATCATAGCATCCAATTGTTTTTCTATGATAGTTTTTATTATACCCAACTTGGATGCTCATCATTCTAGGACCAACTTTATGATAATAGCAAATACCATGCTATTCTAAGAGACTCTCAAAATAATATAAGTGAAGCATGAGAGACTAGCAATTTCTTCAAAATTAAGACACCACCGTGCTCTAAAGGATATAAGTGAAGCACTAGAGCAAAAACTATCAAGCTCAAAAGATATAAGTGAAGCACATAGAGTATTCTAGCAAATTATAATCAAATAGGCTTCTCCCAAAAGGTGTGTACAGCAAGGATGACTGTGGTAAAATAAAAAGCAAAGACTAATATAATACACGACGCTCCAAGCAAAACACATATCATGTAGAGAATAAAAATATAGCTCCAAGTAAAGTTACCAATGAACAAAGACGAAAGAGGGGATGCCTTCCCGGGGCATCCCCAATCTTAGGCTTTTGGCTATTCTTGAATATCTTGGGGTGCCATGGGTATCCCCAAGCTTAGACTCTTGCCACCCTTTATTCCATAGTCCATAAAAGCTTTACCCAAAACTTGAAAACTTCACAACACAAAACTCAAAAGGAAATCTTGTAAGCTCTGTTAGTGAAAGAAAACAAAACCACCACATAAGGTACTGCAATGAACTCATTCTTTATTTAATTTGGTGTTAAACCTACTGTATTCCAACTTCCTTATGGTTTATAAACTAATTTACTAGCCATAGATGCATTGAAATAAGCAAACAACACACGAAAAACAGAATCTGTCAAAAACAGAACAGTCTGTAGCAATTTGTAACTAACGCAAACTTCTGGAACTCTAAAAATCCTACCAAAATAGGAAGTCCTGGACAATTTTTCTATTGAACAGGAGCAAAAATAATTAACGCAAAATCACGTTCTGTGATTTAACAAAATTATATTCGTGCGTGCAAAGTTTCTGTTTTTCAGCAGAATCAAATCAACTATCATCGTAGCTTATCCTATAGGTTCTACTTGCCACAAACACTAACTAAAAGATAAAAACACATCTAACCAGAAGGTAGATGGAAGATTTATTACTAAACAGGAGCAAAAAAAACATAAAGAAAATTGGGTTGCCTCCCAACTAGCGCTATGGTTTAACGCCCCTAGCTAGGCATAAAAAGCGAAGATAGATCTAACGAGTGCCATCTTTGGCACTAAATTCATAAGTAGCTCGCATGATAGATTCATAAGGTAATTTGACTTTCTTTCTTGGAAAGTGACCCATGCCTTTCTTTAAGGGAAATTGGAATCTAATATTCCCTTCCTTCATATCAATAATAGCACCAATCGTTCTAAGGAAAGGTCTACCAAGAATAATAGGGCAAGAAAGATTGCAATCTATATCAAGAACGATAAAATCTACGGGCACCAATTTTCTATTTGCAACAATAAGAACATCATTGATTCTTCTCATAGGCTTTTTAATGGTGGAATCCGCAAGGTGCAAATTTAAAGAGCAATCATCAAGATCATGGAAACCTAGAATATCACATAAAGTTTTCGGAATCATGGAAACACTTGCACCCAAATCGCACAAAGCAAAACAATCATAATCTTTAATTCTAATCTTTATAGTAGGTTCCCACTCATCATTAAGTTTTCTAGGTATAGAAACTTCCAAATTGAGTTTTTCATCATAAGATTGCATCAAGGCATCAAGAATATGTTTGGTAAAAGCTTTGTTTTGACTATAAGCATGAGGAGAATTAACAACGAATTGCAACAAGGAAATACAACATTTTAAAGGAAAATTATCATAATCAAATTCCTTGAAATCCGAGATAGTAGGTTCAACATTATTAGAAGTGGAGGATTCTCCAATCTCACTTTTACCAAATTTAACATTAAGATCTAAAGATTCTGAATTGTTGGGTCGCCTTCTAGGCAAAGTTGATTCATCATCAGTCCCATAATCATCAAAATTCATATTGCAAAACATATATCTAATAGGAGACACATCAATAACTTTAAGATCCTCATCATTATTTTCACGGTAACTAGAAGAACACGCTTTTATAAAGCTTTCTTTTTTAGCACGCAATCTAGTGGTTCTTTCCTTGCACTCGTCAATGGAAATTCTCATTACTTTGAGAGACTCATTGGTATCATGCTTAGGAGGAGAAGATCTAATTTTAAGAGAATCAACATCAAGCAAAAATCTATCAACGTTCCTAGCCAAATTGTCGACTTTGAGCAATTTTTCTTCAAGCAAAGCATTAAAATTCTTTTGAGAAATCATAAATTCTTTCACACTATTCTCCAAATCAGAGGGCATATTAAAATTACCATAAGAATTATTGTAGGAATTTCCATAATTATTAGAGGAATTACTAGGAATGGTCTAGCATTAAAATTTCCTCTATAAGCATTGTTTCCAAAACTATTCCTACCAACAAAATTCACATCCATAGATTCATTATTATTCTCAATCAAGGAAGACAAAGGCATATCATTGGGATCAAGAGGAGTATTTTTAGTAGCAAACACCTTCATAAGTTCATCCATCTTTCCACTCAAAACATTGATTTCTTCTATAGCATGCACTTTTTTCCTAGAAGATCTTTCGGTGTGCCATTGAGAATAATTAGCCATAATATTATCAAGAAGTTTTGTAGCATCTCCTAACATGATTTCCACAAACGTGCCTCCCGCGGCCGAATCTAAGAGATTTCTAGAAGCAAAGTTCAAACCGACATAAAATTTTTGTATGATCATCCATAAATTCAAACAATGAGTAGGGCAATTGTGAAGCATCAATTTCATTCTTTCCCAAGATTGGGCAACATGCTCATGATCAAGTTGTTTAAAATTCATAATATCGTTCCTAAGAGTGATGATCTTAGCGGGAGGAAAATACCTAGAGATAAAAGCATCTTTGCACTTGTTCCAAGAATCAATACTATTTTTAGGCAAAGACGAAAACCAAAACTTTAGCATGATCTCTAAGTGAAAACGGAAATAACTTCAATTTGCCAATATTGTTATCCGCATCTTTCTTCTTCTTCATATCACACAAATCAACAAAATTGTTTAGATGAGTAGCGGCATCTTCACTAGGAAGGCTGGTGAATTGATCTTTCATAACAAGATTCAGCAAAGCGATATTGATTTCACAAGACTCGTCATTATTAAGAGGAGCAATCGGAGTACTAAGGAATTCATTATTATTGGTATTCGAGAAATCACACAATTTGGTATTATCTTGTGCCATGGCAACAAGTAATCCAACACACAAGCAAGCAGAAAAACGGCAAGCAAAAGAGAGAGGAGGAGATTGGGAAAGAGAGGGCGAATAAAACAGCAAGGGTGAAGTGGGGGAGAGGAAAACGAGAGGAAAATGGCAAATAATGTAAATGCGAGGGAGATGGGTTTGTGATGGGTACTTGGTATGTCTTGACTTGAGCGAAGACCTCCCCGGCAACGGTGCCAGAAATCCTTCTTGCTACATCTTGAGCTTGCGTTGGTTTTCCTGGAAGAGGATAGGGTGATGCAGCAAGTGTAGCGTAAGTATTTCCCTCAGTTTTGAGAACCAAGGTATCAATCCAGTAGGAGGCTCCTCAAAAGTCCCACGCACCTACACAAACAAACTGAGAACTCGCAACCAACGCAATAAAGGGGTTGTCAATCCCTTCACGGCCACTTGCGAAAGTGAGATCTAATAAAGATAGTATGATAAGATAAATATATTTTTAGTATTTTATAATATAGATGCAAAAAGTAAAGATGCAAATAAAAGTAGATTGAAAGCAAATAGGATAAGATATAGACCCGGGGGCCATAGGTTTCACTAGAGGATTCTCTCAAGATAGCATAAGTATTACGGTGGGTGAACAAATTACTGTCGAGCAATTGATAGAAAAGCGCATAGTTATGAGATTATCTAGGCATGATCATGTATATAGGCATCACGTCCATAACAAGTAGACCGACTCCTGCCTGCATCTACTACTATTACTGCACACATCAACCGACTCCTGCCTGCATCTAGAGTATTAAGTTCATAAGAACAGAGTAACGCATTAAGCAAGATGACATGATGTAGAGGGATAAACTCATGCAATATGATGTAAACCCCATCTTGTTCTCCTTGATGGCAACAATACAATACGTGCCTTGCAACCCTTTCTGTCACTGGGTAAGGACACCGCAAGATTGAACCCAAAGCTAAGCACTTCTCCCATGGCAAGAAAGACCAATCTAGTAGGCCAAACCAAACTGATAATTCGAAGAGACTTGCAAAGATAACTCAATCATACATAAAAGAATTCAGAGAAGATTCAAATATTATTCATAGATAAACTTGATCATAAACCCAAAATTCATCGGATCTCGACAAACACACCGCAAAAAAGAGTATACGTCGAATAGATCTCCACAAGAGAGGGGGAGAACATTGTATTGAGATCAAAAAAGAGAGAAGAAACCATCTAGCTAATAACTATGGACCCGTAGGTCTATGGTAAACTACTCACAATTCATCGGAGGGGCAAGGATGTTGATGTAGAAGCCCTCCATGGTTGATTCCCCCTCCGGTAGGGTGCCGGCGAAGGCTCCAAGATGGGATCTCGCAGATATAGAAGGTTAGAGCGGTGGAAATTGTGTTTCGTGGTGCTCCTGGATGTTTTCGGGGTACGTAGGTATATATAGAAGGAAGAAGTACGTCGGTGGCCTCCCGAGGGGCCCACGAGACAGGGGGGTGCGCCCTACAGGGGGGCGGGCCCCTATCTCATGGGGCCCTCGGAAGCTTCTTGACTTGCACTCCAAGCTCTCCGGATCACGTTCGTTCCAAAAATCACGCTCCCGAAGGTTTCATTCCGTTTGGATTCCATTTGATATTCCTTTTCTTCGAAATACTAAAATAGGCAAAAAAAACAGCAATATGGGTTGGGCCTCCGGTTAGTAGGTTAGTCCCAAAAATGATATAAATGTGTAAAATAAAGCCCATAAACATCCAAAAGGTGTAATATAATAGCATGGAACAATCAAAAATTATAGATACGTTGGAGACGTATCACTGCACAGAAGAATTATGTCCTAGAAGCACCGTTGGGTGCCAGGCCTGCTGCAGATGCTACTAATGACGTTAAGAATGTCTGGCAGAGCAAAGATATCAACTACTCGATAGTTCAGTGTGCCATGCTCTACAACTTAGAATCAGGACTTCAAAGACGTTTTGAACGTCATGGAGCATATGAGATGTTCCAAGAGTTGAAGTTAATATTTCAAGCAAATGCCCGAGTTGAGACATATGAAGACTCCAACAAGTTCTACAGCTGCAAAATGGAGGAGAATAGTTCTGTCAGTGAACACATACTCAGAATGTCTAGGTACCATAACCACTTGACTCAGCTGGGAGTTAATCTTCCTGATGATAGTTTCATTGACAGAGTTCTTCAATCACTGCCACCAAGCTATAAAGGCTTCATGATGAACTATAATATGCAAGGGATGAACAAAACTATTCCCGAGCTCTTCACGATGTTAAAGGCTGCAGAGGTAGAAATCAAGAAGGAGCATCAAGTGTTGATGGTCAACAAGACCACTAGTTTCAAGAAAAAGGGCAAAGGGAAGAAGGAGGACTTCAAGAAGAACGGCAAGAAAGTTGCTGCTCTGAAGAAGAAACCCAAGTCTGGACCTAAGCCTGAAACTGAGTGCTTCTACTGCAAAGGGACTGGTCACTGGAAGCGGAACTTCCCCAAGTATTTGGCGGATAAGAAGGATGGCAAAGTGAAAGGTATATTTGATATACATGTTATTGATGTGTACCTTACTAATGCTCGTAGTAGCACCTGGGTATTTGATACTGGTTCTATTGCTTATATTTGCAATTCGAAACAGGGGCTACGGATTAAATGAAGATTGGCTAAGGATGAGGTGACGATGCACGTGGGAAATGGTTCCAAGGTCGACGTGATCGCCGTTGGCACGCTACCTCTACATCTACCTTCGGGATTAGTTTTAGACCTGAGTAATTGTTATTTGGTGCCACCGTTGAGCATGAACATTATATCTGGATCTTGTTTTATGCGAGACGGTTATTCATTTAAATCAGAGAATAATGGTTGTTCTATTTATATGAGTAATATCTTTTATGGTCATGCACCCTTGCTGAGTGGTCTATTTTTGTTTAATCTCGATAGTGATGATACACATATTCATAATATTGAAGCCAAAGGTGCAAAGTTGATAATGATAGTGCAACTTATTTGTGGCACTACCGTTTGGGTCATATCAGTGTAAAGCGCATGAAGAAACTCCATGCTGATGGACTTTTGGAATCACTTGATTATGAATCACTTGGTGCTTGCGAACCGTGCCTTATGGGCAAGATAACTAAAACTCTGTTCTCCAGAACAATGGAACGAGCTACTAACTTATTGGAAATAATACATACCGATGTATGCGGTCCAATGAGTGTTGAGGCTCGTGGCGGGTATCGTTATTTTCTTACCTTCACAGATGTTTCGAGAAGATATGGTTATATCTACTTAATGAAGCATAAGTCTGAAACATTTGAAAAGTTCAAAGAATTTCAGAGTGAAATGGAAAATCATCGTAACAAGAAAATAAAGTTCGATCTGATCGTGGAGGAGAATATTTGAGTTATGAGTTTTGTTTTCATTTGAAACAACATGGGATAGTTTCACAACTAACGCCACCTGGAACACCACAGCGAAATGGTGTGTCAACATCGTAACCGTACTTTATTGGATATGGTGCGATCTATGATGTCTCTTACTGATTTACCGCTATCATTTTGGGGTTATGCTTTAGAGACGGCTGTGTTCACTTTAAATAGGGCACCATCAAAGTCTCGTTGAGACGATGCCTTATGAACTGTGGTTTGGCAAGAAACCAAAGTTGTCGTTTCTTAAAGTTTGGGGCTACGATGCTTATGTGAAAAAGCTTCAACCTGATAAGCTCAAACCCAAATTGGAGAAGTGCGTCTTCATAGGATACCCAAAGGAGACTGTTGGGTACACCTTCTATCACAGATCTGAAGGCAAGATATTTGTTGCTAAAAATGCATCCATTCTAGAGAAGGAGTTTCTCTCGAAAGAAGTGAGTGGGAGGAAAGTAGAACTTGATGAGGTAATTGTACCTTCTCCCTTATTGGAAAGTAGTTCATCATAGAAATCAGTTCCAGTGATTCCTATACCAATTAGTGAGGAAGTTAATGATGATGATCATGAAACTTCAGATCAAGTTACTACTGAACGTCGTAGGTCTTCCAGAGTGAGATCCGCACCAGAGTGGTACGGTAATCCTGTTCTGGAAGTCATGTTACTAGACCATGGTGAATCTATGAACTATGAGGAAGAGATGATGAGCCCAGATTCCGCGAAATGGCTTAAGGCCATGAAATCTGAGATGGGATCCATGTATGAGAACAAAGTGTGGACTTTGGTGGACTTGCATGATGATCGGCAAGCCATAGAAAATAAATGGATCTTCAATAAGAAGACTGATGCTGACGGTAATTGTTGGGGATATAACTATTAGGTATACCCACCCAGGAGACCGGGTTATACCTATAGCGATTCATGATATGAAGCCCACGAGGATATCGAAGATGGCGGTTCACAAGCAAAGGCCCATGGCCCAGGGGCAACTTAAAGCCTGTAGGAGTGAAAACCGCCATATATGTAAGACTTGTATTGTAAGGCATGTAAAGATAGTCACTAAGCCGTACACGTTCTCTATGAGCCGGCCGGGACTCCATGAGTCGCTGGGCATCGACCTGTGTATATAAAGGGATAACCCGGCGGCGGTTCAGGGCAAGAAACAAGAGATCGAAAGCTAGGTCAAGTGGATTCGCTCCTTGGTAATCGAGACATAAGCAATACCACCTCAAACTGGATTAGGCCTTTACCTTCACTGCAAGGGGCCGAAACAGTATAAACTCCTGTGTCCTTTGTCCCGTTTAACCCCTTTAAGCTAACCTAGTTGTGATGGTTCCATGACTAAGTCCTTCCGCTAGGACATCTGCCGTGACTATTCCACGACAGTTGGCACCCACCATGGGGCAAGTGCATGGTGGTTTCGAGTTCTTAAAGGGCATCTTCGAAGGGCTCAAGGGATACGATGTGGACCAGATGACCAAGAGTCATTGCGGCAAGCTCTACATCGACGATGTAGGCTGGGGCCCTGAGGTCGGCTCAATTGAGTACGGGTACAGGGTCCCCTTCGGCGGAATTCACGTTTTCATTAGCAAGATCGGCGAGCCGGGCCCTGAGCCGGACATCTGCACCGACATCATCGACATGGCTCAGCGTGCGAGACCCGCCCGCGCTCAGCCCGCTGTGAAGCGTGCCTTCGTGGGATTCATCCATGGAGCAAAATTTGATGAAGGGTCAATGTCTCGCGGTGAGAAGGCCATCTATTCTGATGGTGAGTCGCCCACAGGCGAGACTAATTCCTTGTACTAATTGCAAGACGGCGGGCTTGGGGGCTGTTCCGATGGCGACAGTATTCCGGACCCTTATGAGCCGCCGAACTAGGTTGCAATCTTCATGGCTGGTACGCATCCTGGGAAAAATTCTTCAACAGCGGTAGCGATGACTTCCGTGTGGGTGAATGTTGCAGAAAATTAATTTTTTCCTACGGTTTCACCAAGATCCATCTATGAGTTAATCTAAGCAACGAGTCAAGGGAGTGAGTTTGCATCTACGTACCACTTGTAGATCACGTGCGGAAGCGTTCAAGGGAGCGGTGATGATGGAGTCGTACTCGACGTGATTCAGATCACCGATGACCAAGTGCTGAACGGACAGCACCTCCCCGTTCAACACATGTATGGTACGGACGACGTCTCCTCCGTCTTGATCCAGCAAGGAGGAAGGAGAGGTTGAGGAAGACAGCTCCACCGGCAGCACGACGGCGTGGTGTTGGTGGAGAAGCAACACTCCGGCAGGGCTTCGCCAAGCTCGTGACGGAGGAGGAGAGTGTTGGGGAGGGGAGGGGCTGCGCCTTGGGTTGTGTGTTGCAGCCCTCCCCTCACCCCTCTATTTATAGGGAAAGGGGCAAGGGGGGCCGGCCCCTCTAGATGGTATCTAGAGGGGGGGCGGCGGCCAGGGAGGGGGGACTTGCCCCCCAAGCAAAGGGGGCGCCCCCTCTAGGGTTCCCCCCCAACCCTAGCCGCATGGGCCCAAGGGGGCGAGGCGCGCCCAGCCCTCCAGGGGCTGGTGCCCTGCCCTACGCGGCCCATGTGGCCCACCAAGAGGGGTGGCCCCTCCCGGTGGACCCCCGGAACCCCTCCGGTGGCCCCGGTACAATACCGATATGCCCCGAAACTTTCCGGTGTACCCATGATAACTTCCCATATATAAATCTTTACCTCCGGACCCTTTCGGAACTCCTCGTGATGTCCGGGATCTCATACGGGACTCCGAACAACATTCGGTAATCACATACAAGTCTTCCTAATAGCCCTAACGTCACCGAACCTTAAGTGTGTAGACCCTACGGGTTCGGGAGACATGCAGACATGACCGAGACGGCTCTCCGGTCAATAACCAACAGCGGGATCTGGATACCCATGTTGGCTCCCACATGCTCCTCGATGATGTCATCGGATGAACCACGATGTCGAGGATTCAAACAACCCTGTATACTATTCCTTTTGTCAATCGGTACGTTACAAGCCCGAGACTCGATCGTCGGTATCCCAATACCTCGTTTAGTCTCGTTATCGGCAAGTCACTTTACTCGTACCGTAATGCATGATCCCGTGACCAAACACTTGGTCACTTTGAGCTCATTATGATGATGCATTACCGAGTGGGCCCAGAGATACCTCTCCGTCATACGGAGTGACAAATCCCAGTCTCGATCCATGTCAACCCAGTAGACACTTTCGGAGATACCTGTAGTGCACCTTCATAGTCACCCAGTTACGTTGTGACGTTTGGTACACCCAAAGCACTTCTACGGTATCCGGGAGTTACACGATCTCATGGTCTAAGGAAGAGATACTTGACATTGGAAAAGCTCTAGCAAAACGAACTACACGATATTGTGCTATGCTTAGGATTGGGTCTTGTCCATCACGTCATTCTCCTAATAACGTGATCCCGTTGTCAATGACATCTAATGTCCATAGTCAGGAAACCATGACTATCTGTTGACCAACGAGCTAGTCAACTAGAGGCTTACTAGGGACATATTGTGGTCTATGTATTCACATGTGTATTACGATTTCCGGATAATACAATTATAGCATGAATAAAAGACAATTATCATGAACAAGGAAATATAATAATAATGCTTTTATTATTGCCTCTAGGGCATATTTCCAACAGTCTCCCACTTGCACTAGAGTCAATAATCTAGTTACATTGTGATGAATCGAACACCCATAGAGTTCTGGTGTTGATCATGTTTTGCTCGCGAGAGAGGTTTAGTCAACGGATCTGCTACATTCAGATCCGTATGTACTTTGCAAATATCTATGTCTCCATCTTGAACATTTTCACGGATGGAGTTGAAGGGACGCTTGATGTGTCTGGTCTTCTTGTGAAACCTGGGCTCCTTGGCAAGGGCAATAGCTCCAGTGTTGTCACAGAAGAGTTTGATCGGCCCTGGCGTATTGGGTATGACTCCTAGGTCGGTGATGAACTCCTTCACCCAAATAGCTTCATGCGCTGCCTCCGAGGCTGCCATGTACTCCGCTTCACATGTAGATCCCGCCACGACGCTCTGCTTGCAGCTGCACCAGCTTACTGCTCCACCATTCAACATATACACGTATCCAGTTTGTGACTTAGAGTCATCCAGATCTGTGTCGAAGCTAGCATCGACGTAACCCTTTACGGCGAGCTCTTCGTCACCTCCATAAATGTGAAACATGTCCTTTGTCCTTTTCAAGTACTTCAGGATATTCTTGACCGCTGTCTAGTGTTCCTTGCCGGGATTACTTTGGTACCTTCCTACCAAACTCACGGCAAGGTTTACATCAGGTCTGGTACACAGCATGGCATACATAATAGATCCTATGGCTGAAGCATAGGGGATGACACTCATCTCTTCTTTATCTTTTGCCGTGGTCGGGCATTGAGCCGAGCTCAATCTCACACCTTGCAATACAGGCAAGAACCCCTTCTTGGACTGATCCATTTTGAAATTCTTCAAAATCTTATCAAGGTATGTGCTTTGTGAAAGACCTATGAGGCATCTCGATCTATCTCTATAGATCTTGATGCCTAATATATAAGCAGCTTCTCCAAGGTCCTTCATTGAAAAACACTTATTCAAGTAGGCCTTAATGCTGTCCAAAAGTTCTATATCATTTCCCAGCAAAAGTATGTCATCTACATATAATATGAGAAATGCTACAGAGCTCCCACTCACTTTCTTGTAAACGCATGCTTCTCCATAAGTCTGCATAAACCCAAACGCTTTGATCATCTCATCAAAGCGAATGTTCCAACTCCAAGATGCTTGCACCAGCCCATAAATGGATCGCTGGAGCTTGCATACTTTGTTAGCATTCTTAGGATCAACAAAACCCTCCGGCTGCATCATATACAGTTCTTCCTTAAGGTGCCCGTTAAGGAATGCCGTTTTGACGTCCATCTGCCATATCTCATAATCATAGTATGCGGCAATTGCTAACATGATTCGGACGGACTTAAGCTTCGCTACGGGAGAGAAAGTCTCATCGTAGTCAATCCCTTGAACTTGCCGATAACCCTTAGCGACAAGTCGAGCTTTATAGATGGTGACATTACCATCCGCGTCCGTCTTCTTCTTAAAGATCCATTTGTTTTCTATCGCTCGCCGATCATCGGGCAAGTCAGTCAAAGTCCATACTTTGTTTTCATACATGGATTCTATCTCGGATTTCATGGCTTCTAGCCATTTGTTGGAATCTGGGCCCGCCATTGCTTCTTCATAGTTCGAAGGTTCACCGTTGTCCAACAACATGATTTCTAGGACAGGGTTGCCGTACCACTCTGGTGCAGAACGTGTCCTTGTGGACCTACGAAGTTCAGTAGCAACTTGATCCGAAGTACCTTGATCATCATCATTATTTTCCTCTTCAGTTGGTGTAGGCATCACATGAACATCTTCCTGAGCTGTACTACTATCCCATTCAAGAGGTAGTACTTCATCGAGTTCTACTTTCCTCCCACTTACTTCTTTCGAGAGAAACTCTTTTTCCAGAAAGGATCCGTTCTTGGCAAAAAAGATCTTGCCCTCGGATCTTAAGTAAAAGGTATACCCAATGGTTTCTTTAGGGTATCCTATGAAGACGCATTTTTCCGACTTGGGTTCGATCTTTTCAGGTTGAAGTTTCTTGACATAAGCATCGCATCCCCAAACTTTTAGAAACGACAGCTTAGGTTTCTTCCCAAACCATAATTCATACGGTGTCGTCTCAACGGATTTAGACGGTGCCCTATTTAAAGTGAATGTAGCTGTCTCTAGAGCGTATCCCCAAAATGATAGCGGTAAATCGGTAAGAGACATCATAGATCGCACCATATCCAATAGAGTGCGATTACGATGTTCGGACACACCGTTATGCTGAGGTGTTCCAGGCGGCGTGAGTTGTGAAACGATTCCACATTTTCTTAAGTGTGTACCAAATTCGTGACTTAAATATTCTCCTCCACGATTCGATCGTAAGAATTTTATCTTTCGGTCACGTTGATTCTCTACTTCATTCTGAAATTCTTTGAACTTTTCAAAGGTCTCAGACTTGTGTTTCATCAAGTAGACATACCCATATCTACTCAAGTCATCAGTGAGAGTGATAACATAACGATATCCTCCGCGAGCCTCAACACTCATTGGACCGCACACATCGGTATGTATGATTTCCAACAAGTTTTTTGCTCGCTCCATTGTTCCGGAGAACGGGGTCTTGGTCATTTTGCCCATGAGGCATGGTTCGCATGTGTCAAATGATTCATAATCAAGAGACTCTAAAAGTCCATCAACATGGAGCTTCTTCATGCGCTTGACACCAATGTGACCAAGGCGGCAGTGCCACAAGTATGTGGGACTATCGTTATCAACTTTACATCTTTTGGTATTCACGCTATGAATATGTGTAACACTATGTTCGAGATTCATTAAGAATAAACCATTGACCATCGGGGCATGACCATAAAACATATCTCTCATATAAATAGAACAACCATTATTCTCGGATTTAAATGAGTAGCCATCTCGTATTAAACGAGATCCAGATACAATGTTCATGCTCAAACTTGGCACTAAATAACAATTATTGAGGTTTAAAACTAATCCCATAGGTAAATGTAGAGGTAGCGTGCCGACGGCGATCACATCGACCTTGGAACCATTCCCGACGCGCATCGTCACCTCGTCCTTCGCCAGTCTCCACTTATTCCGCAGCTCCTGCTGTGAGTTACAAATGTGAGCAACGGCACTGGTATCAAATACCCAGGAGTTACTACGAGTACTGGTAAGGTACACATCAATTACATGTATATCAAATATACCTTTAGTGTTGCCGGCCTTCTTGTCCGCTAAGTATTTGGGGCAGTTCCGCTTCTAGTGACCCTTCCCCTTGCAATAAAAACACTCAGTTTCAGGCTTGGGTCCATTCTTTGACTTCTTCCCGGCAACTGGCTTACCGGGCGCGGCAACATCTTTGCCGTCCTTCTTGAAGTTCTTCTTACCCTTGCCCTTCTTGAACTTAGTGGTCTTATTGACCATCAACACTTGATGTTCTTTCTTGATTTCAACCTCTGCTGACTTCAGCATGGAAAATACTTCAGGAATGGTCTTCACCATCCCCTGCATATTGTAGTTCATCACAAAGCTCTTGTAGCTTGGTGGGAGCGACTGAAGGATTCTATCAATGACCTCCTCATCCGGGAGGTTAATGTCCAGCTGGGACAGGCGGTTGTGCAACCCAGACATTTTGAGTATGTGCTCACTGACAGAACTATTTTCCTCCATCTTACAACTATAGAACTTGTCGGAGATGTCATATCTCTCGACTCGGGCATGAGCTTGGAAAACTAGTTTCAGCTCCTCGAACATCTCCTATGCTCCGTGTTGCTCAAAACGCTTTTGGAGCCCCGGTTCTAAGCTGTAAAGCATGCCGCACTGAACGAGGGAGTAATCATCAGCACGAGACTGCCAAGCATTCATAATGTCTTGGTTCTCTGGGACGGGAGCGTCACCTAGCGGTCCTTCTAGGACATATTGTTTCCTGGCAGCTATGAGGATGATCCTCAGGTTTCGGACCCAGTCCGTATAGTTGCTGTCATCATCTTTCAGCTTGGTTTTCTCTAGGAACGCGTTGTAGTTCATGTTGACATGAGCGTTGGCTATTTGATCTACAAGACATATTTGCAAAGGTTTTAGACTAAGTTCATGATAATTAAGTTCATCTAATTCAATTATTATAATGAACTCCCACTCATATTAGACATCCCTCTAGTCATCTAAGTGTTACACGATCCGAGTCGACTAGGCCGTGTCCGATCATCACGTGAGACGGACTAGTCATCATTGGTGAACATCTCCATGTTGATCGTATCTTCCATACGACTCATGTTCGACCTTTCGGTCTCTTGTGTTCCGAGGCCATGTCTGTACATGCTAGGCTCGTCAAGTTAACCCTAAGTGTTCTGCATAAATCTGTCTTACACCCATTGTATGTGAACGTAAGGATCTATCACACCCGATCAGCACGTGGTGCTTCGAAACGACGAACTTTAGCAATGGTGCACAGTTAGGGGGAACACTTTCTTGAAATTATTATAAGGGTGTTGGAAATATGCCCTAGAGGCAATAATAAAAGTATTATTATTATATTTCCTTGTTCATGATAATTGTCTTTTATTCATGCTATAACTGTATTATCCGGAAATCGTAATACACGTGTGAATACATAGACCACAATATGTCCCTAGTGAGCCTCTAGTTGACTAGCTCGTTGTGATCAACAAATAGTCATGGTTTCCTGGCTATGGACATTGGATGTCGTTGATAACGGGATCACATCATTAGGAGAATGATGTGATGGACAAGACCCAATCCTAAGACTAGCACAAAGATCGTGTAGTTCGTTTGCTAGAGCTTTGCCAATGTCAAGTATCTCTTCCTTTGACCATGAGATCGTGTAACTCCTGGATACCGTAGGAGTGCTTTGGGTGTATCAAACGTCACAACGTAACTGGGTGACTATAAAGGTGCATTACAGGTATCTCTGAAAGTATCTATTGTTTTATGCGGATCGAGACTGGGATTTGTCACTCCGTGTAAACGGAGAGGTATCTCTGGGCCCACTCGGTAGGACATCATCATATGCGCAACGTGACCAAGGAGTTGATCACGGGATGATGTGTTACGGAACGAGTAAAGTGACTTGCTGGTAACGAGATTGAACAAGGTATTGGATACCGACGATCGAATCTCGGGCAAGTAAAATACCGCTAGACAAAGGGAATTGAATACGTGATTGATTAAGTCCTTGACATCGTGGTTCATCCGATGAGATCATTGTGGAACATGTGGGAGCCAACATGGGTATCCAGATCCCGCTGTTGGTTATTGACCGGAGAACGTCTCGGTCATGTCTGCATGTCTCCCGAACCCGTAGGGTCTACACACTTAAGGTTCGATGACGCTAGGGTTATAAAGGAAGCTTGTATGTGGTTACCGAATGTTGTTCGGAGTCCCGGATGAGATCCCGGACGTCACGAGGAGTTCCGGAATGGTCCGGAGGTAAAGATTCATATATAGGAAGTCCTGTTTCGGCCATCGGGACAAGTTTCGGGGTCATCGGTATTGTACCGGGACCACCGGAAGGGTCCCGGGGGCCCACCGGGTGGGGCCACCTGCCCCGGGGGCCACATGGGCTGTAGGGGGTGCGCCTTGGCCTACATGGGCCAAGGGCACCAGCCCCAAGAGGCCCATGCGCCTAGGGAACCCTAGAGGGAAGAGTCCTCAAGGGGGAAGGCACCTCCGAGGTGCCTTGGGGAGGATGGACTCCTCCCCCCTCTTGGCCGCCGCACCAGATGCCATCTGGAGGCTGGCCGCCGCCCCTAGGGGGTGGGAAACCCTAAAGGGGGCGCAGCCGTCCCCTTCCCCTATATATATGAGGCCTAGGGGCTGCCCATAACACGCGATTTGATCTCTCGTTGGTGCAGCCCTCCCCCTCTCCCTCCTCCTCCTCTCCCATGGTGCTTGGCGAAGCCCTGCTGGATTGCCACGCTCCTCCACCACCACCATGCCGTTGTGCTGCTGCTGGACGGAGTCTTCCTCAACCTCTCCCTCTCTCCTTGCTGGATCAAGGCGTGGGAGACGTCACCGGGCTGTACGTGTGTTGAACGCGGAGGTGTCGTCCGTTCGGCACTTGATCATCGGTGATCTGAATCACGACGAGTACGACTCCATCAACCCCGTTCACTTGAACGCTTCCGCTTAGCGATCTACAAGGGTATGTAGATGCACTCTCCTTCTACTCGTAGCTGGTCTCTCCATAGATAGATCTTGGTGACGCGTAGGAAAATTTTGAATTTCTGCTACGTTCCCCAACAGTGGCATCATGAGCTAGGTCTATTGCGTAGATTCTTTGCACGAGTAGAACACAAAGTAGTTGTGGGCGTTGATGTTGTTCAATATGCTTACCGTTACTAGTCCAATCTTGTTTCGACGGTATTGTGGGATGAAGCGGCCCGGACCGACCTTACACGTACTCTTACGTGAGACAGGTTCCACCGATTGACATGCACTTGGTGCATAAGGTGGCTAGCGGGTGCCAGTCTCTCCCACTTTAGTCGGAACGGATTCGATGAAAAGGGTCCTTATGAAGGGTAAATAGCAATTGGCATATCACGTTGTGGTTTTGCGTAGGTAAGAAACGTTCTTGCTAGAACCCATAGCAGCCACGTAAAACATGCAAACAACAATTAGAGGACGTCTAACTTGTTTTTGCAGGGTATGCTATGTGATGTGATATGGCCAAAAGGATGTGATGAATGATATATGTGATGTATGAGATTGATCATGTTCTTGTAATAGGATTCACGACTTGCATGTCGATGAGTATGACAACCGGCAGGAGCCATAGGAGTTGTCTTTATTTTTTGTATGACCTGCATGTCATTGAAGAACGCCATGTAAACTACTTTACTTTATTGCTAAACGCGTTAGTCATAGAAGTAGAAGTAGTCGTTGGCGTGACAACTTCATGAAGACACGATGATGGAGATCATGATGATGGAGATCATGGTGTCATGCCGGTGACAAGATGATCATGGAGCCCCGAAGATGAAGATCAAAGGAGCTATATGATATTGGCCATATCATGTCACAACTATATAATTGCATGTGATGTTTATTATGTTTATGCATCTTGTTTACTTAGGACGACGGTAGTAAATAAGATGATCCCTTACACAAATTTCAAGAAGTGTTCTCCCCTAACTGTGCACCGTTGCTACAGTTCGTCGCTTCTAAGCACCACGTGATGATCGGGTGTGATGGATTCTTACGTTCACATACAACGGGTGTAAGACAGTTTTACACAGCGAAAACACTTAGGGTTAACTTGACGAGCCTAGCATGTGCAGACATGGCCTCGGAACACGGAGACCGAAAGGTCGAGCATGAGTCGTATAGTAGATACGATCAACATGAAGATGTTCACCGATGATGACTAGTCCATCTCACGTGATGATCGGACACGGCCTAGTTGACTCGGATCATGTGATCACTTAGATGACCAGAGGGATGTCTATCTAAGTGGGAGTTCATAAGATGAACTTAATTATCTTGAACATAGTCAAAAGACCTTTTGCAAATTATGTCGTAGCTCGCGCTTTAGTTCTACTGTTTTAGATATGTTCTTAGAGAAAATATAGTTGAAAGTTGACAGTAGCAATTATGCGGACAGTAGAAAGCTTATGTCCTTAATGCACTGCTCAGTGTGCTGAACCCCAAACGTCGTTTGTGGATGTTTCGAACATCGAACATACACGTTTTGATAACTACGTGATAGTTCAGTTAAATGGTTTAAGTAGAGGCACCAAAGACGTTTTCGAAACGTCGCGGAACATATGAGATGTTTCGAGGGCTGAAATTGGGATTTCAGGCTCGTGCCCACGTCAAGAGGTATAAGACCTCCGACGATTTTCTTAACCTGCAAACTAAGGGAGAAAAGCTCAATCGTTGAGCTTGTGCTCAGATTGTCTGAGTGCAACAATCACTTGAATCGAGTGGGAGTTGATCTTCCAGATGAGATAGTGATGTTTCCCCAAAGTCATTGCCACCAAGCTGCTAGAGCTTCGTGATGAACTATAACATATCAAGGATAGAGATGATGATCCTTGAGGTATTCGCGATGTTTGACACCACGAAAGTAGAAATCAAGAAGGAGCATCAATTTGTTGATGGTTGATGAAACCACTAGTTTCAAGAAGGGCAAGGGAAAGAAGGGATACTTCATGAAACGGCAAATCAGCTGCTGCACCAATGAAGAAACCCGAGGTTGAACCCAAACCCAAGACTAAGTGCTTCTGTAATAAGGGGAACAACCAATGGAGCAGGATTACCCTAGATACTTGGTAGATGAGAAGGCTGGCAAGGTCGATAGAAGTATATTGGATATACATTATGTTAATGTGTACTTTACTAGTACTTCTAGTAGCACCAGGGTATAAGATACCGGTTCGGTTGCTAAGTGTTAGTAACTCGAAATAAAAGCTACGGCATAAACGGAGACTAGCTAAAGGTGAGCTGACGATATGTGTTGGAAGTGTTTCCAATGTTGATATGATCAAGCATCGCACGCTCCCTCTACCATCGAGATTTGGTGTTTGCATTGAGCATAGACATGATTGGATTATGTCTATCGCAATACGGTTATTCATTTAAAGAGAATAATGGTTACTCTATTTATTTGAATAATACCTTCAATGGTCTTGCACCTAAAATGAATGGTTCATTGAAATCTCGATCGTAGTGATACACATGTTCATGCCAAAAGATAGTAATGATAGTACCACCTATTTGTGGCACTGCCATGTAAGTCATATCGGTATAAAATGCATGAAGAAGCTCCATGTTGATGGATCTTTGGACTCACTCATTTTTGAAAAGTTTGAGACATGCGAACCATGTCTATTGGTATATATGCATGAAGAAACTCCATGCAAATGGACCATTTGAACTCACTTGATTTTGAATCACTTGAGATATGCAAATCATACCACATGGGCAAGATGACTGAAAAGCCTCGGTTTCAGTAAGATGGAACAAGATAGCAACTTGTTGGAAGTAACACATTTTGATGTGTGCAGTCCAATGAGTGCTGAGGTATGCAGTGAATATCGTTATGTTCTTACTTCACAGATGATTCGAGTAGATGTTGAGAATATTTACTTGATGAAACACAAGTCTGAATTATTGAATGGTTCAAGTAATTTCAGAGTGAAGTAGGAGATCATTGTCACAAGAGGATAAAATGTCTATGATACGATCATAGAGATGAATATCTGAGTTACGAGTTTTGGCACACAATTAAGACATTGTGGAAATTGTTTCACAATTAATACCGCCTGGAACACCATAGTGTGATGGTGTGTCCGAACATCATAGTTGCACCCTATTGGATATGGTGCGTACCATGATGTCTCTTATCGAATTACCACTATCGTTCATGGGTTAGGCATTAGAGACAACCACATTCACTTTAAATAGGGCACCACGTAATTCCGTTGAGATGACACCGTATGAATTATGGTTTAGAGAAACCTAAGTTGTCGTTTCTTAAAGGTTTGGGGCTGCGACGCTTATGTGAAAAAGTTTCAGGATTAAGCTCGAACCCAAAGCGGATAAAATGCATCTTCATAGGACACCCAAAACAGTTGGGTATACCTCCTAATTCAGATCCGAAAGCAATATGGATTGTTTCTTGAATCGGGTCCTTTCTCGAGGAAAGGTTTCTCTCGAAAGAGTTGAGTGGGAGGATGGTGGAGACTTGATGAGGTTATTGAACCGTCTCTTCAACTAGTGTGTGGCAGGGCACAGGAAGTTGTTCCTGTGGCACCTACACCAATTGAAGTGGAAGCTTATGATATTGATCATGAAACTTCGGATCAAGTCACTACCAAACCTCGTAGGACGACAAGGACACGTACTACTTCGGAGTGGTAAGGTGATCCTGTCTTGAAGGTCATGTTGCTAGACAACAATGAACCTACGAGCTATGGAGAAGCGATGGTGGGCCCGAATTCCGACAAATGGTTAGAAGCCATGAAATCCGAGATAGTATCCATATATCAGAACAAAGCATGGACTTTGATGGACTTGCCCGATGATCGGCAATCCATTGAGATAAATGGATCTTTTAAGAAGAAGACGGACGTGGATGGTAATGTCACCATCTATGAAGCTCGACTTGTGGCGAAGTGTTTTCCGACAAGTTCAAGGAGTTGACTACGATGAGATTTTCTCACTCGTAGCGATGCTTAAAGTCCGTCGGAATCATGTTAGCATTAGCTGCATTTATGAAATCTGGCAGATGGATGTCAAGACAAGTTTCCTTACTAGTTTTCGTAAGGAAAGGTTGTATGCAATACAATCAGAAAAGTTTTGTCGATCCTAAGGATGCTAATAGGTATGCTACTCCAGCAATCCTTCTAAGGACTGGAATAAGCATCTCGGAGTTGGAATGTGCGCTTTGATGAGATGATCAAAGATTTTGGTGTATACAAAGTTTATGAGAAACTTGTATTTCCAAAGAAGTGAGTGGGAGCACTATAGAATTTCTGATGAGTATATGTTGTTGACATGTTGATGATCAGAAATGATTTTCTAGAAAGCATATAGGGTTATTTGAAAGGTGTTTTTCAATGGAAAACCTGGATTAAGCTACTTGAACATTGAGCATCAAGGTCTATAAGGATAGATCAAAATGCTTAATAATACTTTCAAATGAGCACATACCTTGACATGATCTTGAAGGTGTTCAAGATGGACCAGTCAAAGAAGGAGTTCTTGCCTGAGTTATAAGGTACGAAGTTAAGACTTAAAGCTCGACCACGGCAGAATAGAGAGAAAGGACGAAGGTCGTCCCCTATGCTTGAGACGTAGGCTCTTCAGTATGCTATGCTGTGTACCGCACCTGAAGTGTGCCTTGCCATGAGTCAGTCAAGGGGTACAAGAGTGATTCATGAATGGATCACAGGACAGCGGTCAAAGTTATCCTTAGTAACTAGTGGACTAAGGAATTTTCACGATTATGGAGGTGGTAAAAGAGTTCGTCGTAAAGGGTTACGTCGATGCAAGCTTAACACCTATCCGGATAACTCTGAGTAGAGATACTGGATACGTATAATGGAGCAATAATTTAGGATAGCTCCAAGTAGAACAGTTATTTGGAATAGCTCCAAATAGAACGTGGGAGCTACATCTAGGAGATGACATAGAGATTTGTAAAGCACACACGGATCTGAAAGGTTCAGACCCGTTGACTAAAACCTCTCTCACAAGCAGAACATGACCAAACCCCAGATCTCATTGAGTCTTGATCACATGATGATGTGAACTAGTTTAGTGACACTAGTAAACTCTTTGGATGTTGGTCACATGGTGATGTGACCTGTCAGTGTTAATCACATGGTGATGTGAACTAGATTATTGACTCTAGTGCAAGTGGGAGACTGTTGGAAATATGCCCTAGAGGCAATAATAAAAGTATTATTATTATATTTCCTTGTTCATGATAATTGTCTTTTATTCATGCTATAACTGTATTATCCGGAAATCGTAATACACGTGTGAATACATAGACCACAATATGTCCCTAGTGAGCCTCTAGTTGACTAGCTCGTTGTGATCAACAGATAGTCATGGTTTCCTGGCTATGGACATTGGATGTCGTTGATAACGGGATCACATCATTAGGAGAATGATGTGATGGACAAGACCCAATCCTAAGACTAGCACAAAGATCGTGTAGTTCGTTTGCTAGAGCTTTGCCAATGTCAAGTATCTCTTCCTTTGACCATGAGATCGTGTAACTCCTGGATACCGTAGGAGTGCTTTGGGTGTATCAAACGTCACAACGTAACTGGGTGACTATAAAGGTGCATTACAGGTATCTCTGAAAGTATCTATTGTTTTATGCGGATCGAGACTGGGATTTGTCACTCCGTGTAAACGGAGAGGTATCTCTGGGCCCACTCGGTAGGACATCATCATATGCGCAATGTGACCAAGGAGTTGATCACGGGATGATGTGTTACGGAACGAGTAAAGTGACTTGCCGGTAACGAGATTGAACAAGGTATTGGATACCGACGATCGAATCTCGGGCAAGTAAAATACCGCTAGACAAAGGGAATTGAATACGGGATTGATTAAGTCCTTGACATCGTGGTTCATCCGATGAGATCATTGTGGAACATGTGGGAGCCAACATGGGTATCCAGATCCCGCTGTTGGTTATTGACCGGAGAACATCTCGGTCATGTCTGCATGTCTCCCGAACCCGTAGGGTCTACACACTTAAGGTTCGATGACGCTAGGGTTATAAAGGAAGCTTGTATGTGGTTACCGAATGTTGTTCGGAGTCCCGGATGAGATCCCGGACGTCACGAGGAGTTCCGGAATGGTCCGGAGGTAAAGATTTATATATAGGAAGTCCTGTTTCGGCCATCGGGACAAGTTTCGGGGTCATCGGTATTGTACCAGGACCACCGGAAGGGTCCCAGGGGCCCACCGGGTGGGGCCACCTGCCCCGGGGGGCCACATGGGCTGTAGGGGGTGCGCCTTGGCCTACATGGGCCAAGGGCACCAGCCCCAAGAGGCCCATGCGCCTAGGGAACCCTAGAGGGAAGAGTCCTCAAGGGGGAAGGCACCTCCGAGGTGCCTTGGGGAGGATGGACTCCTCCCCCCCTCTTGGCCGCCACACCAGATGCCATCTGGAGGCTGGCCGCCGCCCCTAGGGGGTGGGAAACCCTAAAGGGGGCGCAGCCCTCCCCTTCCCCTATATATATGAGGCCTAGGGGCTGCCCATAACACGCGATTTGATCTCTCGTTGGTGCAGCCCTCCCCCTCTCCCTCCTCCTCCTCTCCCATGGTGCTTGGCGAAGCCCTGCTGGATTGCCACGCTCCTCCACCACCACCATGCCGTTGTGCTGCTGCTGGACGGAGTCTTCCTCAACCTCTCCCTCTCTCCTTGCTGGATCAAGGCGTGGGAGACGTCACCGGGCTGTACGTGTGTTGAACGCGGAGGTGCCGTCCGTTCGGCACTTGATCATCGGTGATCTGAATCACGACGAGTACGACTCCATCAACCCCATTCACTTGAACGCTTCTGCTTAGCGATCTACAAGGGTATGTAGATGCACTCTCCTTCTACTCGTAGCTGGTCTCTCCATAGATAGATCTTGGTGACGCGTAGGAAAATTTTGAATTTCTGCTACGTTCCCCAACAAAGGGATCATCTTATTTACTACCGTCGTTCTAAGTAAACAAGATGCATAAAACATAATAAACATCACATGCAATTATATAAAGTAGTGACATGATATGGCCAATATCATATAGCTCCTTTGATCTTCATCTTCGGGGCTCCATGATCATCTTGTCACCGGCATGACACCATGATCTCCATCATCATGATCTCCATCATCGTGTCTTCATGAAGTTGTCACGCCAACGACTACTTCTACTTCTATGGCTAATGCGTTTAGCAACAAAGTAAAGTAATTTACATGGCGTTCTTCAATGACACGCAGGTCATACAAAAAATAAAGACAACTCCTATGGCTCCTGCCGGTTGTCATACTCATCGACATGCAAGTCGTGATTCCTATTACAAGAACATGATCTCATAAATCACAATATATCATTCATCATTCATCACAACTTCTGGCCATATCACATCACATGACAATTGCTGCAAAAACAAGTTAGACGTCCTCTAATTGTTGTTGCATCTTTTACGTGGCTGCAATTGGGTTCTAGCAAGAACGTTTTCTTACCTACGAATAACCACAACGTGATTTTGTCAACTTCTATTTACCCTTCATAAGGACCCTTTTCATCGAATCCGCTCCAACTAAAGTGGGAGAGACAGACACCCGCCAGCCACCTTATGCAACTAGTGCATGTTAGTCGGTGGAACCGGTCTCACGTAAGCGTACGTGTAAGGTTGGTCCGGGCCGCTTCATCCCACAATACCGCTGAAGCAAGATAAGACTAGTAGCGGCAAGCAAGTTGACAAGATCTACGCCCACAACAAAATTGTGTTCTACTCGTGCCATAGAGAACTACGCATAGACCTAGCTCATGATGCCACTGTTGGGGAACGTTGCAGAAAATTAAAATTTTTCCTACGGTTTCACCAAGATCCATCTATGAGTTCATCTAAGCAACGAGTCAAGGGAGTGAGTTTGCATCTACATACCACTTGTAGATCGCGTGCGGAAGCGTTCAAGGGAGCGGTGATGATGGAGTCGTACTCGACGTGATTCAGATCACCGATGACCAAGTGCTGAACGGACAGCACCTCCGCATTCAACACACGTACGGTATGGACGACGTCTCCTCCGTCTTGATCCAGCAAGGAGGAAGGAGAGGTTGAGGAAGACAGCTCCACCGGCAGCACGACGGCGTGGTGTTGGTGGAGAAGCAACACTCCGGCAGGGCTTCGCCAAGCTCGTGACGGAGGAGGAGAGGTGTTGGGGAGGGGAGGGGCTGCGCCTTGGGTTGTGTGTTGCAGCCCTCCCCTCACCCCTCTATTTATAGGGGAAGGGGCAAGGGGGGCCGGCCCCTCTAGATGGGATCTAGAGGGGGGGGGCGGCCAGGGAGGGGGGACTTGCCCCCCAAGCAAAGGGGGCGCCCCCTCTAGGGTTCCCCCCCAACCCTAGCCGCATGGGCCCAAGGGGGGGAGGCGCGCCCAGCCCTCCAGGGGCTGGTGCCCTGCCCTACGCGGCCCATGTGGCCCACCAAGAGGGGTGGCCCCTCCTGGTGGACCCCCGGAACCCCTCCGGTGGCCCCGGTACAATACCGATATGCCCCGGAACTCCTCGTGACGTTCGGGATCTCATCCGGGACTCCGAACAACATTCGGTAATCACATACAAGTCTTCCTAATAGCCCTAGCGTCACCGAACCTTAAGTGTGTAGACCCTACGGGTTCGGGAGACATGCAGACATGACCGAGACGGCTCTCCGGTCAATAACCAACAGCGGGATCTGGATACCCATGTTGGCTCCCACGTGCTCCTCGATGATGTCATCGGATGAACCACGATGTCGAGGATTCAAACAACCCCATATAATATTCCTTTTGTCAATCTGTACGTTACAAGCCCGAGACTCGATCGTCGGTATCCCAATACCTCATTCAGTCTCGTTACCGGCAAGTCACTTTACTCATACCGTAATGCATGATCCCGTGACCAAACACTTGGTCACTTTGAGCTCATTATGATGACGCATTACCGAGTGGGCCCAGAGATACCTCTCCGTCATACGGAGTGACAAATCCCAGTCTTGATCCGTGTCAACCCAACAGACACTTTCGGAGATACCTGTAGTGCACCTTCATAGTCACCCAGTTACGTTGTGACGTTTGGTACACCCAAAGCACTCCTACGGTATCCGGGAGTTACACGATCTCATGGTCTAAGGAAGAGATACTTGACATTGGAAAATCTCTAGCAAAACGAACTACACGATCTTGTGCTATGCTTAGGATTGGGTCTTGTCCATCACGTCATTCTCCTAATAACGTGATCCCGTTGTCAATGACATCTAATGTCCATAGTCAGGAAACCATGACTATCTGTTGACCAACGAGCTAGTCAACTAGAGGCTTACTATGGACATATTGTGGTCTGTGTATTCACACGTGTATTACGATTTCCGGATAATACAATTATAGCATGAATAAAAGACAATTATCATGAACAAGGAAATATAATAATAATGCTTTTATTATTGCCTCTAGGGCATATTTCCAACATTCCAGGTCAGCAGCGGTGACGACAGCCGGGGCAGGAGGACCTATGCGCCCACCAGCTCAGGTGTTGACGGAGTTGCTGGATAGACTCACAGCCTTGTTAACATCAGAAGTTAACCCGGCAAATCAAGCTCAGCATAGCGCGGAAATTGCCAAGATGCATGATGAGATAGCGCAAGCCAAGGAGAATCTAGCGGCAGAGGACGTCAGGATGGCCATGGAACGGGCTGCCCTGGATGCTCAAGCCCAGCAGATTCAGTTAGAGGCTTTCTGGCTTATGATGGATGAAAACACCTCAAATGAAATCATGAGGAGGAGGCACAAGTCTCGTCTACCTCCGGTTTATGAGGCGAGAAACCTCTTCTGCACGCCTAGAGCGGGGACCAGTGACTCGCCAGAGATAAACCGGGCTGCAACACCTGGGGTTGGAACGCTGGTTCAACCACGCCTGATGGAACCCCCTCGTCTAAATAGCTCTCCACCTCGACATGTCCCAACTCCACCGAGTCATTATTCCAATCCTTTGGAAAACATGATTGCTGTGGCGGCACGATTGGAGGCTCTCCCGGTGGATGGTGACTCTCCAGAGGTGGTTGAAACACGAAGGGCTAGAGAACTTCTGCAAATAGCATTGGTGCAGCAGGATGCATATTCTTATAGTCGAGATAGGATTCATTCGAACCCTCGCCCAAGCCGGAGTTATAGCAAACACTTGGACTCATCGGCCATTTCAAGCAATGCCCAGTGCCGTAACCAGCCACATGGGCATGACCCGGCGCATGATGGAGCTCATAACTTGGTCGATCAGGACAGAGCGCGTCAAAACGCTGAGCAGGAGGCTCAATGGGTGGCTCATCAGCCCCTTCCGGTTTATCTGACGGCTTCATTGGAGGTAGGCGTGACCTCTAGAACTACAGTTGTACCCTGTTTGGTGCCAGTTCTACGTAATGAGCATTTGCCCAAGGATTTCAAAGGACCTCGCAAGGTGCCTAACTACACAGCCGACTTACCCCCTGAGGCGTGGATTGAGAGTTATGAGATGGCCATGGAACTGCTAGAGGTCAGTGATGCTACATGTGCTAAATACTTCACCATGATGCTGGATGGAACGGCCCGTACTTGGTTAAAAGGGCTGCCAGCTAATTCCATTGGATCATGGGCTGAGCTAAAGGCCCGGTTTATTCAGAACTTTAAAGACACATGCAAACAGCCTATGTCGATTGTGGACTTAGTTGCTTGCGCCCAAGAGGAGGGTGAATCGACGACCCATTGGGTGTGCCGGGTCAAAGCTATCATACACTCATCCGATTACATGAATGTCGAATCAGCAGTCGGAGAAAAATTGCCATTTTTTGCCTCTAAAACAGAAGATGGGGCGGCTCAAGCGCGATTGCAATGATATGGGGCAGCTAATGCCGGCTCTAATCAAATATGCCGACTCTGATAGTACCAAGGACCCCGAGTCTGATGATGACAAACCGGGAAAGGGAAAGAAGAATGGCAACGCCAAGGGTCCGCAGCATAACCCGGCGAATCAGGGGGGCAACGGTAAGCGCAAGGCTGATGGTAACTTAGAGTTTGTGGCTAACACCAATGCATAGAACAATAATCAGCATCGTAAGGGGAGGCCGCCTCCTCGGACCGGTGGATCAGGTCCTAATCTTGAGAAGTTGCTGAATGAGCCCTGTCCAAAGCATGGCATGCAGGAAAGCCAGCTACTCATCTTTGGAAAGATTGTTCAATTATGAGAGCTTTCAAAAATTCTAATTCGTTTCACAACAACCATGGGCCGGGCGGTGGCTCAGGTTCCGGTGGTTGCGGTTCTCATTGCCCGGGCTACGAAGGTGGCGGTTCTAATTCCGGCTTCCAGGGCCACCAACACCATCAAGGTAATCAGGGTGGTTATAATCAAGGTAATCAGGGTGGTTATAATCAAGGTAATCAGGATGGTTACAATCAACAATCCGGCCAAGGGAGTCAGCAGCAGCAACAGTCTGGATATCAAAGTCAACCGAAGCAGTTGAGTAGTGGGCAGTATCATGTTTTCACCAAAAGTTTATGCAAGCGGGACCAGAAGCTCCACAAGAGGGCTGTAAACGCCATTGAGCTGACAGTTCCCCATTAGTTGCGATGGTCTGAGCAGCCCATTATGTGGAGTCGGGCGGATCACCCGCCCCGGATCGATAACACAGGTCACTTGGCTTTGGTGGTGGCGCCTCAAGTTGGTGGATACAAGTTCACTAAGGTTCTCATGGATGGAGGTAGCAACATTAATACCCTTTATTATGAAACTTTTCATCGCATGGGGTTAACCGATAAAAATCTTAAGTCGTCCAATAATGTTTTCCATGGAGTGGTGCCTGGTAAGTCGGCATACCCAGTAGGAAAGATTGAGCTGGAAGTGGCCTTTGGAGATGAGCACAATTCCAGGGTTGAAAAGTTAACCTTTGAAGTGGTCAAGATCAGGAGCCCGTACCATGCTCTGTTTGGACGGCCGGGTTATGCCAAGTTCATGGCACGACTGTGTTATGTTTATTTACAGCTCAAGATGTCGGGTTACAAGGAAACCATCACGGTGCATGGAAGCAGGAAAATAGCTTTGGAGTCTGAAGAAGGTGATGCTGCTTATGCTGAGTCTAGCTGTGCGATAGAGGAGTTTAAGTTCTATAAAGATAATGTTGACCCGGCCGATATGACGTCTCTGAAAAAGCCTACTATAGAGCATGAGCCGGTGCTGAAGTTTAAGTCGTCCGATGACACTAAGCTGGTTGACTTTGTTGCCGGCAACTCATCCAAGCAGTTCAGTATCAGTGCTAACCTGGATCCCAAATAGGAAAGCATGCTCATCGAGTTCATTTGTGAGAACCGGGACATCTTTGCATAGAAACCTGCTGACATGCCAGGTGTACCGAGGGAACTCGCTGAGCACACTCTTAATATTGATCCGAATTTTAAGCCAGTCAAGCAATTCCTTCGTTGCTTCAATGAGGAGAGGCATAAGGCCATCGGTGAAGAAGTGGCCTGGCTCTTGGCGGCCGGGTTCATTATTGAAGTCTTTCATCCTGAGTGGTTGGCTAACCCGGTGCTGGTGCTTAAGAAGAACAACACTTGGCATATGTGTGTGGACTAAGACTTAAACAAGGCTTGTCCAGATGATCCTTTTGCTCTCCCTCGTATTGATCAAATCATTGATGCTACGGCGGGTTGTGAGCGTTTGAGTTTTTTGGATGCTTATTCTGGTTATCATCACATCAAGATGGCAGTTAAGGACAAGGAGAAGACAACTTTTTTACTCCCTTTGGAGCCTTCTGCTATGTGTCTATGCCCTTTGGGCTTAAGAGTGCCCAGGCGACTTATCAGCAGTGTGTGCAGAACTGTCTCCACAGTCAGATTGGGCGCAATGTTCATGCTTATGTGGATGATATTGTGGTGAAATCCAGAGAGAAGGAAACTTTGATAGATGATTTGAAGGAGACCTTTGACAATCTCTGGGTCTACAAGATGATGCTTAACCCGGCCAAGTGTCTTTTTGGTGTGCCAGCAGGCAAGCTTTTGGGTTTTCTGGTTTCTAATAGAGGCAGTGAGGCTAGCCCGGAGAAGATCAAGGCCATTACTTCCCTGGCAAAGCCGGCGTGTGTCAATGATGTCCAGTGTTTGGCGGGTCATATTGCTACCTTAAGCCGGTTCATAAGCCGGTTGGGTGAGAAGGCCATACCACTGTACCAGATGATGAAGAAAACAGATAACTTCGTCTGGAGTGATGTTGCTAACGACGCGTTTGAATCTTTGAAGAAACAGCTAGCTGAGCCGCCAATCCTTGCTGCTCCCATTGATAAGGAGCCATTGTTATTATATGTGGCTGCTAACACCTGGGCTGTCAGCGTAGCTGTTGCGGTGGAACAGAAGGAAGCAGGCAAGGAATATCTGGTTCAACGGACGGTTTACTATATCAGTGAAGTGCTTATTGAGTCCAAGAAGAGGTACCCACACTGGCAGAAGCTCGTTTATGGGGTGTTCATGGCCAGCCGGAAGCTTAAGCAATATTTTCTGGGTCATCCCATCACTATGGTCAGTTCTGCTCCCTTAGGGGATATTATTCAAAACAGAGAAGCTACAGGGCGGGTAGCCAAGTGGGCCATTGAGCTTGGACCTCACGGTTTGAAGTACATGCCTCGCACTGCCATCAAGTCTCAAGCACTTGTTGATTTCATTAACAACTGGACAGAACTGCAGATGCCTGAAGAGAAGCCAGATAACACGTATTGGACTATTCACTTGATGGGTCCAGGCAATTGGAAGGCTTGGGGGCTGGAGTTGTCTTAGCTTCCCCTCGAGGTGACAAATTCTGTTATGTTCTAAGGTTGATGTTTTCCTGTTCTAACAATGCAGCTGAGTATGAAGCCTTGATCCACGGTCTTCGTATGGCTAAGGAGATGAACTTAAGCTGGGTGAGATGTTTTGGTGACTCAGACTTGGTGGCTCAGCAAGTTTCTGGCACATGGGATTCTAAGGATCCACTCATGGCGGCTTATCGTCACGAAGTTGACGCCATTGCTAGGCACTTCAAGGGTTATCAAGTGGAACACATTGATCGCAGGAAAAATGAGGAGGCTGATGCCTTAAGCCGGTTGGGGTCTCAGCATAAGCCGGTCCCACCTAACACTTTCTTGGATATTCTGCATAAACCTTCTGTCAAATTGCCTACAGAGGAAGATTTGGTTGTTCCTAACCCGGAGGCACAATTGGTGGTGGCTCTTCACGCTATCCCAGATTGGACAGTACCATATTTGGCTTACATGACCTAGGGCGAGTTAGTTACCTGAGGATGAAACTTTGGCCAGACAGATAACCCGGCGGTCTAAGTTAAGGACAATTGCTAATGGCGAGTTACACCATCGTAGTGTCACTAGGGCGTTTCAGTGTAGCGTCTCTCCTGAGGAAGGCCGTGAGATTCTTCGTGAGATTCATGAAGGAGATTGTGGTCATCATGCCGGTTCAAAGTCCCTTGTGGCCAAAGCTTTTCGTCATGGATTTTATTAGCTGACGGCTCATGCTGATGCAGACGATTCGGTGAGTAAATGTGATGGTTGTCAGAAATTTTCACGGCGAGCTCATGTGCTAGCTAAAGAATTGAGGATGATTCCCATTACCTGACTGTTTGCAGTCTGGGGGCTTGATATGGTTGGTCCTTTTAAAAGGTCCAAGGATAAAAAGACCCACCTCTTGGTGGCTGTTGACAAATTCACTAAGTGGGTTGAAGCAGAGCCGGTCAGTAAGTGTGACGCCACAACGGTGGTTCAATTCATTAAAAAGGTGATTTTTCGCTTTGGCTTTCCCCACAGCACCATAACTGATAATGGCACTAATCTGTCCAAGGGTGTGATACGTCTCCGTCGTATCTATAATTTTTGATTGTTCCATGCCAATATTTTTCAACTTTCATATACTTTTGGCGACTTTTTATACTATTTTTGAGACTAACATATTGATCCAGTGCCTAGTGCCAGTTCCTGTCTATTGCATGTTTTATGTTTCGCAGAAAACCCATATCAAACGGAGTCCCAATGGGATAAAACGGATGGAGATTATTTATGGAATATTTATGATTTTTGGGAAGAATCAACGCGAGACGATGCTCGAGGGGCCCACGAGGCAAGGGGCGCGCCCCTGGCCCTCGTGGACACCTCGTAAGGCGGTTGCTGCTCTTATTTTGCTGCAAGAAAGCTAATATCAAGAAACAAATCATGTTGAAGGTTTCAATCCAATCGGAGTTACGGATCCCCGAGAATATAAGAAATGGTGAAAGGGCAGAATCTGGAACGCAGAAACAGAGAGAGACAGAAAGACATATCCAATCTCGGAGGGGATCTCGCCCCTCCCACGCCATGGATACCATGGACTAGAGGGGAAACCCTTCTCCCATCTCGGGAGAAGGTCAAGGAAGAAGAAGAAGAAGGGGGGCTCTCTTCCCCTCTCTCCCGGTGGCGCCGGAACGCCGCCGGGGCCATCATCATCACCGTGATCTACACCAACACCTCCGTCATCTTCACCAACATCTCCATCACCTTCCCCTATCTATCTACAGCAGACCACTCTCCCGCAACCCGCTGTACCCTCTACTTGAACATGGTGCTTTATGCTTCATATTATTATCCAATGATGTGTTGCCATCCTATGATGTCTGAGTAGATTTTCGTTGTCCTATCGGTAATTGGTGAATTGCTATGATTGGTTTAATTTGCTTGTGGTTATGTTGCTATCCTTTGGTGCCCATCATATGAGCGTGTGTGTGGATCACACCATAGGGTTAGTTGTATGTTGATAGGACTATGTATTGGAGGGCAAGAGTGACAGGAGCTTCAACCTAGCATAGAAGTTGATGCATACGGGATTGAAGGGGGACCAATATATCTTAATGCTATGGTTGGGTTTTACCTTAATGAATGTTAGTAGTTGCGGATGCTTGCTAATAGTTCCAATAATAAGTGCATAGAATTCCAAGTCAGGGATGACATGCTAGTAGTGGCCTCTCCCACATAAAACTTGCTATCGGTCTAGTAAAGTGGTCAATTGCTTAGGGACAATTTCGCAACTCCTACCACCACTTTTTCACACTCGTTATACTAACTTTATTGCTTCTTTATCTAAACAGCCCCTAGTTTATATTTACGTGCTCTTTATATTCTTGCAAACCTATCCAACAACACCTACAAAGTACTTCTAGTTTTATACTTATTCTAGGTAAAGCGAACCTTAAGCGTGCGTAGAGTTGTATCGGTGGTCGATAGAACTGGAGGGAATATTTATTATACCTTTAGCTCCTCGTTGGGTTCGACACTCTTACTTATCGAAAGAGGCTACAATTGACCCCCTATACTTGTGGGTTATCAGGACCTTTTTCTGGCGCTGTTGGCGGGAGTCATAGCATGGGGTAATATTCTCGCGTGTGCTTGTTTGCTTTATCACTAAGTAGATTTTATTTGCTGTTCTAAGTTGTTCTCTATCTTTACTTATGTATATGGAACACGAAATACCAATAAAATTAGGTTTACTTGCTATTCATGGAGATGGGGAACTTCTTAAAACCCTCGATGCTGGTTATGTGAAAAATATTTTGCACTGCTTTAATAATCCTGAGAAAACCCCCTTCAATTATGTAATGGGAGACATGCTGGATCAATGTGAATACTTTGGGGATTATCGCTTGACTCAAAAAGGGAAACTATTATGGGATCAAATTCATATGTTGCATTGGTATGCTCGGGAACTATGCTTGAGATATGATTATACTTGTTGCTCTAGGATGAAGGCTCCACACCTTCCCTTTTCATGCAAATTCAGTGATGATAAAACCTTGGCTTCTTATGCTAATGGTATATATGATTACTATGATTTGGAACAAATATAAGAATTCGTTTCTTTTATGGGTGCTTATGAAATTGAATCTTTGTTTAAAAAGTGTGAAAATCTTGATGATGCTGTTTACAGACCTGAAAATTTTGCTATACTTAAATATTGCTATGAGAATTATGAATTCAATTCCCATATTGATGATTTTATTGAGAGAGTCTCCATTGTCCAAGAAGAGACTAATATTTTGCAGGAGTTTATGGAAGAAGGAATTGATGAAACTGTGGGCTCATTGGATGAAAAAGACAATGAGGAGAGCGAAGAACAAAAGGAGGAAGAGCGGATTAGCTACCCGTGCCCACCTTCTAATGAGAGTAACTCTTCAACTCATACATTGTTTAATTTCCCTTCGTGCTTACCGAAGGATGATTGCTATGATAATTACTATGATCCCTTTGATTCGTTTGAAATATCCCTTTTTGATGAACTTGATGCTTGCTATGCTTGTGGCCAAGATGCCAATATGAATTATGCTTATGGAGATGAACTTGCTATAGTTCCTTATGTTAAACATGAAATTGTTTCTATTGCACCCACGCATGATAGTCCTATTATCTTTTTGAATTCTCCAAACTACACTATATCGAAGTAGTTCGTGCTTATTAAGGATTATATTGATGGGTTGCGTTTTACTACTACACATGATGATTTTGATAGATATAATATGCATGTGCTTGCGGCTCCTACTTGGAATTATTATGAGAGAGGAACTATATCTCCACCTCTCTATGTTTCCATTTTGATAAAATTACAAGAAATTGTTTATACTATGCATTGGCCTTTACTATGTGTGTATGAATTGTTCTTTTATGACATGCCGATGCATAGGAAGAGAGTTAGACTTTGTTGTTGCATGATATATGTTACTTTGTGCTCACTACTAAATTACAAATCTTTGTTAATCGAAATTGGCTTCGATATACCTTGGGATCCGGGTGGATCCATTGCTTGAGCACTATATGCCTAGCTTAATGGCTTTAAAGAAAGCGCTGCCATGGGGACAACCCGGAAGTTTTAGAGAGTCATTTATTTCTGTTGAGTGCTTTTATATAGTCTAAAAACAAAAAAATAAAGAGGGGAACCCAAAACTTTTCAAAAAGGAAAGTGAAAGTGAGAGAGACAAGCATTGTTGAAGTGGGGGAGCTCCTTGAACTTTGTTCATGCTCACGGAAACTTTGTGAATCTTAATTACAAAAACTTTTCATCAAAAATAATTATCCCCTTGTACAATTCCATTGTATTATAAAAATAATGTGCCAAGGTTTGCCTTTAGGATGTTTAGATTGCTTGTTGGTTTGTGCGGTGCAAGACAGAAACTTTGGCTGTAGTGCACGATTTTACATTTTTTACTGGAACGTCAAATGGTTCTGAAATGTTTGCACTATATTTCTATACAAATTTTTATTTTTCCTAATTTTGGCAGAATTTTTGGACAACCATAAGTATGGTGAATGTTCAGATTACTACAGACTGTCCTGTTTAAGACATATTCTGTTTTTGATGCATAGTTTGCTTGTTTTGATGAAACTATCAATTTCTATCAGTGGATTAAGCCATGGAAAAGTTAAATTACAGTAGCTACAATGCAAAAACAAAATATGAATTGGTTTGCAATAGTACTTAGAGTAGTGATTTGCTTTGTTATACTAACGGATCTTACCGAGTTTTCTGTTGAAGTTTTGTGTGGATGAAGTGTCCGAAGATCGAGGAGGTCTCGATATGAGGAAAAGGAGGAGAGGCAAGAGCTCAAGCTTGGGGATTCCCAAGGCACCCCAAGTGAATATTCAGGGAGACTCAAGCATCTAGGCTTGGGGATGCCCCGGAAGGAATCCCATCTTTCTTCAACAAGTATTGGTATGTTTTCGGATTCGTTTCATTCATGTGATATGTGCAAATCTTGGAGCGTCTTTTGCATTTAGTTTTCACTTTTCTTTTATGCACCATGCTGTTATGAGATAGTCCTTGGTTGATTTATAGAATGCTCATTGCACTTCACTTAAATCTTTTGAGTATGGCTTTATAGAATGCTTCATGTGCTTCACTTATATCATTTGAAGTTTGGATTGCCTGTTTCTCTTCACATAGAAAACCGCCATTTGTAGAATCCTCTTTTGCTTCACTTATATTTGTTAGAGCATGGGCATATCTTCTATAGACAGAATTAAACTCTCTTGCTTCACTTATGTCTATTTAGAGAGATGACAGGAATTGGTCATTCACATGGTTAGTCATAAAATCCTACATAAAACTTGTAGATCACTAAATATGATATGTTTGATTCCTTGCAAAAGTTTTGCGATATAGAGATGATAATATGTGGGAGGTTCTAGTAAATGGTTGTGTTTAGTAAGGATATTGGTGTTAAGGTTTGTGATTCCATAAGCATGCACATATGGTCTCCTAACTATGTAACCAAATTGGCGCGCATTGTATTTTGATTGTTTATCTTTGAGTGAAGGTCAGGGGCACGCGATGGTTAAGTCCTACCAACCTCCCCCCTAGGAGCATGCATAGTAGTACTTTGCTTTGAGGGCTAATAAAATTTTGCAATAAGTATATGAGTTCTTTATTACTAATGTGAGACCATGGATTATACGCACTCTTACCTTTCCGCAATTTGCTAGCCTCTACGGTACCGTGCATTGCCCTTTCTCACCTCGAGAGTTGGTGCAAACTTCGCCGGTGCATCCAAACCCCGTGATACGATACGCTTTATCACACATAAGCCTCCTTATATCTTCCTCAAAACAGCCACCATACCTACCTATTATGGTATTTCCATAGCCATTCCGTGATATATTGCCATGCAACTTCCATCATCATCATATACATGACTTGAGCATTCATTGTCATATTGCTTTGCATGATTGTAAGATAGCTAGCATGATGTTTTCATGGCTTGTCCGTTTTTTTATATCTTTGCTATGCTAGATCATTGCACATCCCGGTACACCGCCAGAGGCATCCATATAGAGTCATATCTTTGTTCTAGATATCGAGTTGCAATATTGAGTTGTAAGTATGTAAAAGTGTGATGATCATCATTATTAGAGCATTGCCCCAGTGAGGAAAGGATGATGGAGACTATGATTCCCCAACAAGTCGGGATGAGTCTCCGGACTTTATAAAAATAAAAGAGGCCAAAGAAGCCCAAATAAAAAAAGAGGCCAAAGAAGCCCACCAAAAAATAAAAAAATAAAAAAATAAAAAATAAAAAAATGAGAGAAAAAGAGAGAAAGGGCAATGTTACTATCCTTTTACCACACTTGTGCTTCAAAGTAGCACCATGTTCTTCATAGAGAGAGTCTCCTATGCTTTCACTTTCATATACTAGTGGGATTTTTTCATTATAGAACTTGGCTTGTATATTCCGATGATGGGCTTCCTCAAATGCCCGAGGTCTTCATGAGCAAGCAAGTTGGATGCACACCCACTTAGTTTCAGATTGAGCTTTCATACACTTATAGCTCCAGTGCATCTGTTGCATGGCAATCCCTACTCCTCGCATTGACATAAATTGATGGGCATCTCCATAGCCCATTGATTAGACGCATCGATGTGAGACTTTCTCCCTTTTTGTCTTCTGCACACAACCTCCACCGTCATACTCTATTCCACCTGTAGTGTTATATCCATGGCTTGCGCTCATGTATTGTGTGAGGGTTGAAAAAGCTGAAGCGCGTTAAAAAGTATGAGCCAATTGCTTGGCTGACACCGGGATAGGCATTAGGGGTACCTTGTGTTAAGAAAAGGGGGCATAAAAGACTATATGATTTGTAGGGATAACATTCTTTAGCATTGATATTGTGAAAGACATGATTGTTTGTTGGGATTCCCGAGTATTAAATTCTTTTATGTCAAATGATAGACTATTGCTATCACTCATATCTTAATATTCATGCCATGATTAGATTACAAGATCAAGATTATGCTAGGTAGCATTCCACATCAAAAATTATCTTTTTTAGCATTTACCAACTCGAGAACGAGTAGGAATTAAGCTTGGGGATGCTGATACGTCTCCGTCGTATCTATAATTTTTGATTGTTCCATGCCAATATTATTCAACTTTCATATACTTTTGGCAACTTTTTATACTATTTTTGGGACTAACATATTGATCCAATGCCTAGTGCCAGTTCCTGTCTGTTGCATGTTTTATGTTCCCCAGAAAACCCATATCAAACGGAGTCCAAACGGGATCAAACGAACGGAGAATATTTTTGGAATATTTATGTTTTTTGGGAAGAAGAATTAACGCGAGACGATGCTCAAGGGGCCCACGAGGCAGGGGCGCGCCCCTGACCCTCGTGGACACCCTGTAAGGCGATTGTTGCTCTTCTTTTGCCACAAGAAAGCTAATATCTGGAAACAAATCGTGTTGATGGTTTCAATCCAATCGGAGTTACGGATCTCCAAGAATATAAGAAACGGTGAAAGGGCAGCATCTGGAACACGGAAATAGAGAGAGACAGAGAGACAGAGAGACAGATCCAATCTCGGAGGGGCTCTCACCCCTCCCACGCCATGGAGACCATGGACCAGAGGGGAAACCCTTCTCCCATCTAGGGAGAAGGTCAAGGAAGAAGAATAAGAAGGGGGGCTCTCTCCCCCTCTCTCCCGGTGGCGCCTGAACGCCGTCGGGCCATCATCATCACCGTGATCTACACCAACACCTCCGTCATCTTCACCAACATCTCCATCACCTTCCCCCATCTATCTACAGCGGTCCACTCTCCCGCAACCCGTTGTACCCTCTACTTGAACATGGTGCTTTATGCTTCATATCATTATCCAATGATGTGTTGCCATCCTATGATGTCTGAGTAGATTTTTTCGTTGTCCTATCGGTAATTGGTGAATTGCTATGATTGGTTTAATTTGCTTGTGGTTATGTTTATGTCCTTTGGTGCCCATCATATGAGCGCGCGCGTGGATCACACCATAGGGTTAGTTGTATGTTTATAGGACTATGTATTGGAGGGCAAGAGTGACAGAAGCTTCAACCTAGCATAGACATTGATGCATACGGGATTTGAAGGGGGACCAATATATCTTAATTCTATGGTTGGGTTTTACCTTAATGAACATTAGTAGTTGCGGATGCTTGCTAATATTTCCAATCATAAGTGCATAGAATTCCAAGTCAGGGATGACATGCTAGCAGTGGCCTCTCCCACATAAAACTTGCTATCGGTCTAGTAAAGTGGTCAATTGCTTAGGGACAATTTCGCAACTCCTACCACCACTTTTTCACACTCGTTATACTAACTTTATTGCTTCTTTATCTAAACAGCCCCTAGTTTATATTTACGTGATCTCTATATTCTTGCAAACGTATCCAACAACACCTACAAAGCACTTCTAGTTTTATACTTGTTCTAGGTAAAGCGAACGTTAAGCGTGCGTAGAGTTGTATCGGTGGTCGATAGAACTTGAGGGAATATTTGTTATACCTTTAGCTCCTCATTGGGTTCGACACGCTTACTTATCAAAAGAGCCTACAATTGATCCCCTATACTTGTGGGTTATCAGCGTTCTATGAAAGAGTTTTGTCAGCGTGAGCATATTGGACTTGACTTGTAGTCAGTAGCTCGCCACCAATCCAATGGTCAAGCTGAAAGATCCAATCAAGAAACTTTGAGAGGCATTAAGCCCCGGCTTATGGTTCCTCTGCAAAGGACGCTGAGTTGTTGGGTGAAGGAGTTACCTTCAGTGTTATGGAGTATCAATACTACCCCCAACATATCTACTGGTTACACACCTTTCTTCATGGTTTACGGAGCAGAGGTGGTTCTCCCTAGTGACATCCGTCACGACTCGCCCCGCGTGGCGGCTTATGTTGAAGCTGATAATGAACGAGCATGTCAGGATGCACTTGACCTGTTAGATCAGGAGCATGACCTTGCGGCGGCTCGCTCAGTGATTTACCAACAAGATCTGCGCCGTTACCATAGCCGCCGGGTTAAGTGCAGAACCTTTCAGGAAGGTGATTTGGTGCTCCGGGTCATCCTGGATCAAACTGATATGCACAAGTTATCCCCACCTTGGGAAGGACCCTTTGTGGTCAACAAGAACTTGAACAACGGGTACTACCTTATCGATATTCGAGAGCACAAGGACTCACGCAAGTCGGAGGAGGAGACCCGCCGGCCGTGGAATATTGCTCATCTTCGGCCTTACTACACTTGAGCCACCGACTCTTATGATGTACATATTTTGACAATGTATATATATTATGATGATTCTAATAAAGCTGGCATCCCTGAAAAAGCAGGGCCTTGAGTACGTCTCCAATGTATCTATAATTTTTTATTGCTCCATGCTACTTTATCTACTGTTTTGGACTATATTATTTTTGGGACTAACCTATTAACCGGAGGCCCAGCCCAGAATTGCTGTTTTTTGCCTATTTCGGTGTTTCGAAGAAACAGAATATCAAGCGGAGTCCAAACGGAATGAAACCTTCGAGAACATGATTTTCTCACCGAACATGATCCAGGAGACTAGGACCCTACTCCAAGAAGTGCCAGAGGCAGTCACGAGGGTGGAGGGCGCCCCCCACCTGGGCGCACCCCCTACCTTATGGGCCCCCTATTGCTCCACCGACGTACTCCTTCCTCCTATATATACCTACGTACCCCCGACAGACCAAATACGGAGCCAAATACCTAATTCCACCACCGCAACCTTCTATATCCACGAGATCCCTTCTTAGGGCCTGTTTCGGAGCTCCGCCAGAGGGGGCATCCACCATGCAGGGCTTCTACATCAACACCATAGCCCCTCCGATGAAGTGTGAGTAGTTTACTTCAGACCTTCGGGTCCATAGCTAGTAGCTAGATGGCTTCTTCTCTCTTTTTGGATCTCAATACAATGTTCTCCCCCTCTCTCGTGGAGATCTATTCGATGTAATCTTCTTTTTGCGGTGTGTTTTTTGAGACCGATGAATTGTGGGTTTATGATCCAGTATTATCTATGGAAAATATTTGAATCTTCTCTGAATTCTTTTATGTATGATTGAGTTATCTTTGCAAGTCTCTTCGAATTATCCTTTTTGGTTTGGCCAACTAGATTGGTAGTTCTTGCAATGGGAGAAGTCCTTAGCTTTGGGTTCAATCTTGCGGTGTCCTTACCCAGTGACAGAAAGGGTTGCAAGGCACATATTGTATTGTTGCCATCGAGGATAACAAGATGGGTTTTTTTATCATATTGCATGAATTTATCCCTCTACATCATGTCATCTTCCTTAAGGCGTTACTCTGTTTTTAACTTAATAATCTAGATGCATGCTGGATAGCGGTCGATGAGTGGAGTAATAGTAGTAGATGCAGAATCGTTTCGATCTACTTGTCTCGAACGTGATGCCTATATACATGATCATTGCCTAGATATACTCATAACTATGCTCAATTCTGTCAATTGCTCAACAGTAATTTTTTCACCCACCGTAGAATACTTATGCTCTTGAGAGAAGCCACTAGTGAAACCTATGGCCCCCGGGTCTATTCTCATCATATCAATCTCTATCGCTTTATTACTTGCTTTGTTTTTTCCTTGCCTTTTACTGTTCACTTTGCATCTGCCTATCAAAAATACCAAAAATATTATTTATCATCTCTATCAGATCTCACCCTCGTAAGTGACCGTGAAGGGACTGACAACCCCTAATCGCGTTGGTTGCGAGTAGCTATCGTTTTGTGTAGGTGCGAGGGACTTGTGCGTGGTCTCCTACTAGATTGGTACCTTGGTTCTCAAAAACTGAGGGAAATACTTACGCTACTTTGCTGCATCATCCTCTCCTCTTCGGGGAAATCCAACACAGTGCTCAAGAGGTAGCAAGAAGAATTTCTGGCGCCGTTGCCGGGGAGGCTCACGCAAGGAAGTCAACCATACCAAGTACCCATCGCAATCCCTATCTCTCGCATTACATTATTTGACATTTGCCTCTCATTTTCCTCTCCCCCACTTCACCTTTGCCATTTTATTCGCCCCTCTTCCGTTTGATCTTGTGTCTCCATGTACCTTCGCTTTCTAAAAGTTTATGGATCCTCATCCACTTGCTAATCTCTTTAAGAGACCCAATTATGTTGAACCTATTGCTAGTGAGTTGAGTGCACTAGATTATCTTTATGAGGTTTTGCTTGAAATTCGTGAATCTAAAAATTATGATGAAGAAATTTATGAAGAGATTCACGATAACTCCTTGAATAAAAAGCATGATTGCAATGATTTTCCTATAATTCTCTTGATGTCAATTGTGCTAATAATATGCAAAACCCTAAGCTTGGGGATGCTAGTTTTGCTATGTCTACTACTTGTTTCAATGATTATGTTTGGGGTGATTCTTCTTACAACCTTGAAAATTTATTTAAGCCCCATGATGAATATGAGATTGATAATATTGTTTGCAATAATATTGAAAGTGGGTTTGGAAGAGTGTCAACTCTAGATCCCACATATTTGGAGAATATTCAATCTTATGAAATTTTTGATAAAAGTGGGCTTGGAGAGGTCATGACTTTAGTTAATGTTAATCCCACTATTTCGAAAGAGTGACAACTTTGCATGCATGTGGATCGTGTTGAAAATATTTTATGTGATAGCTATTTTGTTGAATTTTATTATGATCCCACATGTGATTATTATGAGAGAGGAAAATATGGTCGTAGAAATTTTCATGATAATAAAGTACCTCTCGTTATGTTGAAATTGCTATTGTTTCTTTCCGCCTCCTTGCATATGCTAGTTTTTGCTTGTCTTGATAATTTGTTTGCCTATAATATGCCTATGCATAGGAAGTATGTTAGACTTAGATGTGTTTGTGACGTGTTTCATGATGCTCTCCTTGCGCTTCAATTCTTGTCTTTCTTGTGAGCATCATTAAAATTATCATTGCCTAGCTAGGGGCGTTAAACGATAGCGCTTGTTGGGAGGCAATCCAATTTTATTTTTGCTTTTGTTTTTTGCTTCTGTTTAGGAATAAATAATCCATCTAGCCTCTGTTTGGATGTGGTTTTATCTTTTAATTAGTGTTTGTGCCAAGTAGAACCTATAGGATAACCTACGATGATAGTTGATTTGATTCTGCTGAAAAACAGAAACTTTACACGCACGAATATAATTTTTTTAAATCACAGGAACGTGATTTTGCGTTGATTCTTTCTGCTTCTGTTCAATAGACAAATTGTCCAGGACTTCCTATTTTGGTAGAATTTTTAGAGTTCCAGAAGTTCGCGTTACTTACAGATTGCTTCAGACTGTTCTGTTTTTGACAGATTCTGTTTTACGGGTGTTGTTTGCTTATTTTGATGAATCTATGGCTAGTAAAATAGTTTATAATCCAAAGAGAAGTTGGAACACAGTAGGTTTAACACCAATATAAATAAATAATGAGTTCATTACAGTACCTTAAGTAGTTCTTTGTTTTCTTTCTCTAACGGAGCTCACGGGATTTCTTTTGAGTTTTGTGTTGTGAAGTTTTCAAGTTTTGGGTGAATTCTTTTGATGGATTATGGAACAAGGAGTGGCAAGAGCCTAAGCTTGGGGATGCCCATGGCACCCCCAAGATAATCCAAGGACACCAAAAAGTCAAAGCTTGGGGATGCCCCGGAAGGCATCCCCTCTTTCGTCCACTTCCATCGGTAATGTACTTGGAGCTATATTTTTATTCACCACATGATATGTGTTTTGCTTGGAGCGTCTTGTATTATTTGTGTCTTTTCTTGTTAGTTTACCACAATAATCCTTGCTGTACACACCTTTTTAGAGAGCCATACATGAATTGGAATTTGTTAGAGTACTCTATGTGCTTCACTAATATCTTTTGAGCTTGATAGCTTTGCTCATAGTGCTTCACTTATATCTTTTGAGCGTGATAATTTTTGCTCTAGTACTTCACTTATATCTTTGTGAAGCCCCCGATTCAATCGTACACTAATCATGCACGCAAATGTGTACGATCAAGATCAGGGACTCACGGGAAGATATCACAACACAACTCTAAAACATAAATAAGTCATACAAGCATCATAATACAAGCCGGGGGCCTCGAGGGCTCGAATACAAGTGCTCGATCATAGACGAGTCAGCGGAAGCAACAATATCTGAGTACAGACATAAGTAAACAAGTTGCCATAATATGGCTAGCACAAACTAGGATACAGATCGAAAGAGGCGCATGCCTCCTGCCTGGGATCCTCCTAACTACTCCTGGTCGTCGTCAGCGGGCTGCACGTAGTAGTAGGCACCTCCAGAGTAGTAGTCATCATCGACGGTGGCGTCTGGATCCTGGGCTCCAACGTCTGGTTGCGGCATCCGAGAAGAAGAGGAAAACGAGGGAAAATAGGGAGCAAAGCAACCGTGAGTACTCATCCAAAGTACTTGCAAGCAAGGAGCTACACTACATATGCATGGGTATATGTGTAAGGAGGCAATATGAGTGGACTGAACTGCAGAATGCCAGGATAAGAGGGGGATAGCTAGTCCTCTCGAAGACTACGCTTCTGGCCACCTCCATCTTGCAGCATGTAGAAGAGAGTAGATTGAAGTCCTCCAAGTAGCATCGCATAGCATAATCCTACCCGGCGATCCCCTCCTCGTCGCCCTGTGGAAAAGTGATCGCCGGGTTGTATCTGGCACTTGGAAGGGTGTGTTTTATTAAGTATCCGGTTCTAGTTGTCATAAGGTCAAGGTACAACTCCAAGTCATCCTGTTAACGAGGATCACGGCTATTCGAATAGATTAACTTCCCTGCAGGGGTGCACCACATAACCCAACACGCTCGATCCCATTTGGCCGGACACACTTTCCTGGGTCATGCCCGGCCTCGGAAGATCAACACGTCGCAGCCCCACCTAGGCACAACAGAGAGGTCAGCACGCCGGTCTAAATCCTATGCGCGCAGGGGTCTGGGCCCATCGCCCATTGCACACCTGCACGTTGCGTACGCGGCCGGTGAGCAGACCTAGCAACCTCCATTACAAAGGAAGTTGCGTTAACGCAGTCCAACCCGGCGCGCGCCGCTCAGTCGCTGATGTCACGAAGGCTACGGTTGATACCACGACGCCGAGTGCCCATAACTGTTCCTGCATAGTTGGTTAGTGCGTATAGGCCAGTAGCCAGACTCAGATCAAATACCAAGATCTCGTTAAGCGTGTTAAGTATCCGCGAACGCCGAACAGGGCCAGGCCCACCTGTCTCCTAGGTGGTCTCAACCTGCCCTATCGCTCCGCCACAAAGTAACAGTCGGGGGCCATCGGGAACCCAGGCCCACCTCTACCGAGATGGAGCCACCTGTCCTTTCAGCCCCCTCATCAGAATCACTTGCGGGTACTCATCGAGCTGACCCGACTTTAGTCACCATCTGTATAGTATGTATGTATGTATAGTATATACCCGTGATCACCTCCCGAGTGATCATGGCCCAATAGTATAGCAAGGCAGACTGACAAGAATGTAGGGCCAATGATGATAAACTAGCATCCTATACTAAGTATTTAGGATTGCAGGTAAGGTATCAACAGATGTAGCAACAATGTCAGTCTATGTAACAGAATAGGAGTATCCGAATAGTAACATGCTACACTACTCTAATGCAAGCAATATAGAGAAGAATAGGCGATATCTGGTGATCAAGGGGGGGGGGCTTGCCTGGTTGCTCTGGCAAGAAGGACGAGTCACCAACATCGTAGTCAAACTGGGGGTCGCCGGCAGTCTCGGGGTCTATCGGAAAGAAGTAACGGAGAGGGAACACAATAAATAACAGAGCAATCAAAGCATCACAAAGCGTAACAAGACAATACGCGGTGTTCGGTGTGCCCTAACGCGGTAGTAGGTGATACCGGTGAAGGGGGGAAACATCCGGGAAAGTATCCCCGGTGTTTCGCGTTTTTCGTACAGGTAAACTGGAGGGGGAAAGTTGCGAGTTCGATACGTTAGGGATGTGTGGCAGACGAACATGCTGTATATCTGGATTCGTCTCGTCGTTTTGAGCAACTTTCATGTCGAAAATAATTTAATCCGAGTTACGGATTAAAAGTTATGATTTTCTAAAGATTTTATGAATTTCTGGAATTTAATTAATTATTTAAATTAATTCGAAAAATTGATTAATGACATCAGCATGATGTCATGCTGACGTCAGCAGTCAACAGAGTTGACTGGTCAACCTGACATGTGGGTCCTGCATGCCATAGGCTAAGACTAACTAATCAGGTTTAGTTAGTCTAACTAAATGATTAGGTTAATCTAAACAAGATTAATTAAGTTAATTAATTAAATAAATAAATAATTTATTAATTCAACTATTATTAATTTTATTTTATATATTATTTTTCTTATTATTTTTTTGTAAACGTTCTCGGGCGGGGCCCCACATGCCTGTGGCCCCAATGGGCCAATCGGGTGCCAATAGCGGGCGGGGGCGTCGGACGCGCCTGAGCGGGTGCACGCCCAGTACGGGCGGACCCGGCAGGGCACCGACGCAGGGGAGGTCAGTGGCCATGGCGAGGCCATTGCCGGAGCAGGGTCCGGCCAGCGGGCGGCGACGGGACTACAGAGGCGGGGCAGAGTGCAGTGGCCGGACGCGGGCACGGCGGGCGCGCGCGGGCAGGCGAGTAGGGCCGTGGGGAGCGGCGGTGCTCAGCGGGAGTGGCGGTGGTGAGCACGAGCGACCGCGGGGAGGAGCAACGGCCGGGGTCGGCGCGCGCGGCCACGGCGGGGCTCGCATGGTCGCGGGCGAGGGAGAGAGAGGAGGGGTGCGTGCTCACATCGAGGAGTAGGGCAATTGGCAGCGGGGGTTGAGGAGGGTGATGGGGACAACGTCGGCGGAGAGGAGGCAGGCCGGCGGGGAAGCTCCGGCGAGTGCGTCGAGTGGCGGGGGCGAGGCGGTGATGGACGGCGACGGATCCGAGGCGACGCGGGGCTCCAGGCGGCGGTGGTGGCACACGACGACAACGAGCGGGTGCGGCTCGGTGATGAGTGGAAGACGGAGAGGATAGGAGGACGGGGGGGTCCGGTGGGTGGCGCCGGTGAACGGCGAGACGGCGGGGATGAGCCGGGGCATCGGCGTCGGGTGCCCCATTCCTGATCCAGATTCAGGGGGAGCAGAGGGGGAGTGGGATCGCGGGGGTGGGGAGTGAGGTGGGTCGTGGTTTAGGGTTTCCTCCCTAGTGGGGATATGGAGGGAGTGGGTCGGCCGGCTGGGCCAGTCGGCTGGGCCTTTGCCCAGTTGGGCTGGCCAGCTGGGCCACAGATGGCCCAGTGGGGGGGCGCCTCTTTTTATTTTTAGTTAGATTTGTCTTTTCCTTTTATTTATTTATTTATTTCACTTTTCTGTTTATTTCATTTTAATATATTTAGACATTTTCAAAAAGGGTGTTCGTTGCACTATAATCACCTAGGCATTTAACTGCACACTCCGAACATTTTAGTTTAATATTTTGAAAACTTTGTCGTTTGACATTAATTTGAATTTGAATTTGAAAAGGTTTCGAATCATTGCGAGGTTAGCAACAGTAAGAGTGGAGACGTGGCATCATTAATAGAGGTTACTGTAGCTTGATTATCCGGGCGTCACAATTCTCCTCCACTACAAGAAATCTCGTCCCGAGATTTAAGAGGGGGACTAAGGGGAAAATTTTGGTTACAAAATTCTAATGGGCCTTCTCGTCTTTGGTTGCTCTTCTCGAAGAGGTCGATCCGTTACATTGACGTCTTTATTTCTGTGCTTCAGGTCATCATGGTGAAGTCATCCTTTTCTTCAGGAACTCCAACGTACTTACGAATAGGTAAGGGGTAGCTCGGCTACGACAGAATGCTTATGAGGGAGACAATCTGGGGTTAACCCATGAATGAGCATAAGAGTATCTCTCGAGTTGAACCAATAAAATATGTCGAGGGTAAGGTACGAAGGTACAATAAGAGGTTCCAAGCGGATAGATAGTTGCTCGAAGTCTGAACCGGAGTGAGAAAGAGGTTCAGAGCAACGAGAGTAAGTATTGCGTCTGATACCAGAATAGAGCATTAGGAAGGTGGCCCGTGAATTAAATACGAAGCCAAGCGTGGGAAATAACCATTAGTAACAGGGTTGTACAGGAGAGTCAAGTTTTGATCCTGTGGAACTGTGGGTTATGGGCCCACCATGTGGTTAAAAGTAGGAAGGGTGTTGACTCTTGCACGGTCATGATAGCAAGACATGTCAGAGGGTAGCCTATCAGTTATGTCGACAACAATGTCGGTACCAAGGGCGAGGGACGAAGAGAACCATTTTCCTGCTCGTTGAACGAGGCGGACCAATAGGCAAAGTTCTCGTCCATTGGTGGTTACCATAATGTCATCAACAATAGTAACAGGGTCTTGCTGATAGAAATGTACACCGAGGTGTTTACATAAGCAGAAGAATATTTCTGCTTGGATCATATAGATCACTAGAAGGTTTAAACAAATCAATGGAAAGGAAAAGTGATTATCAGGTTTAAACAGAACCATGGAAAGGAAAAGGTGTTTAAACACATATTTCAAGGGTATATCTTCCCAAGGACAAGCAGAGCATGATATCCATGACAGGATATAACGTAGCAAACCCTTTAGGAAAGGGGAGAGAAATATCATGACATTACCCATGCAACGGTGTTTGGATAATTGAGCAAGAAACATTTAGCATTGGGCTTCAAATGTTCCTGTTGAAAATCGGAGTACCATAGACATGCTTCGAGATAGCATTGACATGGTCAACAGGTGAAGATCAGACTTTGGAATCAAAAAGGATCCATCAGGAACAACTTATAGAATAAGTTTTACAATTTTCTCATGGAAGAATGACTAACCTTGCCAAAATGGAACTTATAACAATAGGTCCTCCGGCCAGGTGTGCTAGACATGACATCACCTTACCGGGTCATAAAAGACCAATGTTGTAACTCTTGGAGACATGTTCCAACCATGATATCTGACTGAGAATCAGATCTGATTGGTGTCAGGATACCTTAGACTCAGGATGCCTGAGAAGAAAGGTGCAACACAAATTGACGGAATGACACTGTAAGATTCTCGGGAAATGAACTATGAAGTGATTTCAGTTAACAAGAGTTCATCATTAACCCAAGGAGAGGACAAGGAGGTGGCTGATGAACTCAGCAACAATTCATCAAAATTTCCAAAGGATGGATTTCCACAATTATGTGAACAAGGAGATAACATTTGTCAGATCAAAATGATATATTGATGTATGCTTGAGGAAAACATACACAATTTAACAATGGTTGAAAGGTGCACCCGAAATATGGGCTGGGTTGCACGGCCAACATTGGAATGGTGATTCAATACTCAATAGTCTAAGAATTGAACGGCCGACCATTAACTTCAAAGCAATAGGGTTGCTAGAAGGGCAGAATCCAAACATCACCGCTCACTTGTTGGTACCCTGGTCGGAATCAACACGAGGACCCAAGAAGAATGGTGATGGTGAGAAGTATCACCATACCAAGAATTCTTAAGAAGTGGTGAAATTCCCACTACATTCTTGACATAAAAGGTGGTAATATTCCAAGGTAAGGAAGAACAATGCTGGGTAGCAAGGAACTCAAGGTATAACACAAAACACGAACAAGTTTGTGTTGGGGGGAAGGCAGTAAAGTGGTTGATGATAACACAAATCATCGAGGCAAGGATGGTATTTCTCATCATGAATCCGATTGATATCCTGGAAGAGCTCATAAGGTTAATGATGATCACGACAAATTTGTCGAGAGGTTACACGAAGATGTAATTGATCGACGATGACATCAAGTCAAATGAATGATGAAGCGAAAGGTTATTGGAACCACGGTTAGGACACAAACTCCAAAGCAAGCTTGCTGTCCAAAGCGAAATGATATGATGAGGAAAGATCGACGTAAGCTTAGCTCATCATCAAAAATTATGCTCTGGGAAGAGGACCAGGTAGCATAGTTAAAATCGACACGACAAGGATATAGCCAAGCAGGCTAGGAATGACGTGATTGAGTTCAAACACGTAAGTAATGAAGGTTACCAAGAGTTGCTTAATCGCGATGCGGACTCAGTTCAGTTATCGGTGTCTTTGAGTGTTAAATAACTCAGAGCCCATGAAAAATTGGAATCAATGAGAATGTAGTACTTGATGAAGAACTCATAAGGAGTTATGCAGTTCCAAGATAATCTCGAGATACCATGGGGTAATACTCGACGACAGTCCAAAGTAGAGCTTGGACTGGGGTATTGCTCTAAAGAAGATAAGTGCTTAAACATGCACGAGAAATGGTATTTAAAGGAGATCATGGTCGGAACCACGATTGCAAAAGGCCAGATCCCAGATATAAGATGTACTTATACCAAGGGAATAATTAATTTAAGAGAAGCTTTAATGATAAGATCTACATCATGTCCATGGGCATGAACACAAAGTTCAAGGTCGACTCCCACTTCCATAATGCATAACCTTCCATTCACTTCTCGTTCTCAAAGAAGTTGTATGGTAGAAAATTATCTGCTAAACACTAGAAGGGTTGACTTGTCAAAACCTTCCGGTTCATACGGTTTTTAAGGAAGGTATAGGTTCAACCCATAGGGGCTTCTTAGAAACATATACCACAAGTTTCAAGAGTAAATATCACAAGCTCGAAAGTAGAGCAAGGTTGAGAAAGTAGATGATACAATTTACCAAAGGCATTATGTATCCAAGGGAAGGCTCACAAGGTTATTGAATATGAAGGACAATGTCGGATAAAATCCATTAAAGGATCTGTCGGTCCATAACAGAGCTGATGTGAGCATCGCACACAATCAGAGGAAGTAACAATGCAAGGGCATTGGATTATAGAAACAACTGACTAATCCAGAGCTCAAATGCAAAGGAATTATGATTTCCAAATTAAGGGAACAGAAGCAATGTTCTGATTAGGGGTGGATAAGTTGAATAGCCTTAGGGGTACTATCGACGGCATTTGGATTGGTTGAGAACCAGCTCATGTTTAAAATGACGTCTGAGCCGGAAAGATAATTTAAAAGGATCAACTGATGATTGCGTGCATTCGCACTCATGTTGAATCAAAAGGATCAAAATGACGATGCCTAAGGATACTAACGAATATTGCCAGACATATGGAAAGCATCCATCATGCAAGTAGACAAGTATGACAGAGCAATAAGCTACTAAGGATTTTTGGAGGATCGAATAGTATTTCGAAGACCATTGTGAAACACATGAACAACTGGGGGATGAGCGGATACTCGATAAGTGCGAGAATTATCCATAGGGGTATTCAGGTGACAAAGAACAGCAAGGCGGTAAGCTCAAAGGATTATCGAAACAACGACGAGTGTTTCGAGGTATCTGGTAATAACAAGACCAACTGGGGATGAATGTAAGAATAACAACTGCAAGTAGTTATCCATAAGGGTTGACGGTGGAAGGGGAATTGCAAATGCGATGAACATAAGTTCTCGGGTTAACAGCGGAGAGTATCTTCAGGGTCTTCACGTGCCGCAGACGATCATCATTAATAAGGGGCTCTCCGGGTGAAAGTGATAACGAGATCCTAATGTTAGATTTAGCAAAAATCATTTAACCCGAATAGAAGAGAGATCAGAGTCCCAGAGTATAGGTCGAGGAATAAAAGATCCTAATACCACCCAATGGCGATGTGGGCCCGTAAGGCACACAGCTAAGTTAGTAAAAGTTTTGCAATGACTAGACTCAACTTCGGCCAAGGAGTTGGAAAGGGGGATTCCTACAGGCAGTCGGCTCTGATACCAACTTGTGACGCCCCCGATTCAATCGTACACTAATCATGCACGTAAATGTGTATGATCAAGATCAGGGACTCACGGGAAGATATCACAACACAACTCTAAAACATAAATAAGTCATACAAGCATCATAATACAAGCCAGGGGCCTCGAGGGCTCAAATACAAGTGCTCGATCATAGACGAGTCAGCGGAAGCAACAATATCTGAGTACAGACATAAGTAAACAAGTTGCCATAAGATGGCTAGCACAAACTAGGATACAGATCGAAAGAGACGCAGGCCTCCTGCCTGGGATCCTCCTAACTACTCCTGGTCGTCGTCAGCGGGCTGCACGTAGTAGTAGGCACCTCCAGAGTAGTAGTAGTCGTCGACGGTGGCGTCTAGATCCTGGGCTCCAACATCTGGTTGCGGCATCCGAGAAGAAGAGGAAAATGGGGGAAAAGAGGGAGCAAAGCAACCATGAGTACTCATCCAAAGTACTCGCAAGCAAGGAGCTACACTACATATGCATGGGTATATGTGTAAGGAGGCAATATGAGTGGACTGAACTGCAGAATGCCAGGATAAGAGGGGGATAGCTAGTCATGTCGAAGACTACGCTTCTGGCCACCTCCATCTTGCAGCATGTAGAAGAGAGTAGATTGAAGTCCTCCAAGTAGCATCGCATAGCATAATCCTAACCGGCGATCCCCTCCTCGTCGCCCTGTGGAAAAGTGATCATCGGGTTGTATCTGGCACTTGGAAGGGTGTGTTTTATTAAGTATCCGGTTCTAGTTGTCATAAGGTCAAGGTACAACTCCAAGTCGTCCTGTTACCGAAGATCACGGCTATTCGAATAGATTAACTTCCTTGCAGGGGTGCACCACATAACCCAACACGCTCGATCCCATTTGGCCGGACACACTTTCCTGGGTCATGCCCGGCCTCGGAAGATCAACACGTCGCAGCCCCACCTAGGCACAATAGAGAGGTCAGCGCGCTGGTCTAAATCCTATGCGCGCAGGGGTCTGGGCCCATCGCCCATTGCACACCTGCACGTTGCGTACGCGGCCGGTGAGCAGACTTAGCAACCTCCATTACAAAGGAAGTTGCGTTAACGCAGTCCAACCCGGCGCACGCCGCTCAGTCGCTGACGCCACGAAGGCTTCGGCTGATACCACGACGCCGAGTGCCCATAACTGTTCCTGCGTAGTTGGTTAGTGTGTATAGGCCAGTAACCAGACTCAGATCAAATACCAAGATCTCGTTAAGCGTGTTAAGTATCCGCGAACGCCGAACAGGGCCAGGCCCACCTGTCTCCTAGGTGGTCTCAACCTGTCCTGTCGCTCCGCCACAAAGTAACAGTCGGGGGCCGTCGGGAACCCAGGCCCACCTCTACCGGGATGGAGCCACCTGTCCTTTCAGCCCCCTCATCAGAATCACTTGCGGGTACTCATCGAGCTGACCCGACTTTAGTCACCATCTGTATAGTATGTATGTATGTATAGTATATACCCATGATCACCTCCCGAGTGATCACGACCCAATAGTATAGCAAGGCAGACTGACAAGAATGTAGGGCCAATGATGATAAACTAGCATCCTATACTAAGTATTTAGGATTATAGGTAAGGTATCAACAGATGTAGCAACAATGTCAGGCTATGTAACAGAATAGGAGTATCCGAACAGTAACATACTACACTACTCTAATGCAAGCAGTATAGAGAAGAATAGGCGATATCTGGTGATCAAGGGGGGGGGGGCTTGCCTGCTTGCTCTGGTAAGAAGGACGAGTCACCAACACCGTTTTCGAACTGGGGGTCGCCGGCAGTCTTGGGGTCTATCAGAAAGAAGTAACGGAGAGGGAACACAATAAATAACAGAGCAATCAAAGCATCACAAAGCGTAACAAGACAATACGCGGTGTTCGGTGTGCCCTAACGCGATAGTAGGTGATACCGGTGAAGGGGGGAAACATCCGGGAAAGTATCCCCGGTGTTTCGCATTTTCGGACAGATAAACCGGAGGGGGAAAGTTGCGAGTTCGATACGTTAGGGATGTGTGGCAGACGAATGGGCTGTGTATCCGGATTCGTCTTGTCGTTTTGAGCAACTTTCATGTTGAAAATAATTTAATCCAAGTTACGGATTAAAAGTTATGATTTTCTAAAGATTTTATGAATTTCTGGAATTTAATTAATTATTTAAATTAATTCTAAAAATGGATTAATGACATCAGCATGAGGTCATGCTGACGTCAGCAGTCAACAGAGTTGACTGGCCAACCTGACATGTGGGTCCTGCATGCCATAGGCTAAGACTAACTAATCAGGTTTAGTTAGTCTAACTAAATGATTAGGTTAATATAAACAAGATTAATTAAGTTAATTAATTAAATAATTAAATAATTAATTAATTCAATTATTATTAATTTTATTTTATATATTATTTTTCTTATTATTTTTTTGTAAACGTTCTAGGGCAGGGTCCCACATGCCTGTGGCCCCAAGGGGCCAATCGGGCGCCGAAAGCGGGCGGGGGCGTCGGACGCGCCCGAGCGGGCGCACGCCCAGTACGAGCGGACCCGGCAGGGCACCGGTGCAGGGGAGGTCAGTGGCCATGGCGAGGCCATTGCCAGAGCAGGGTCCGGCGGGCGGGCGGCGACGGGACTACAGAGGCGGGGCGGAGTGCAGTGGCCGGGCGCGGCCACGGCGGGCGCGCGCGGGCAGGCGAGTAGGGCCGTGGGGAGCGGCGGTGCTCGGCGGGAGTGGCGGTGGTGAGCACGAGCGACCGCGGGGAGGATCAATGGCCGGGGTCGGCGCACGCGGCCACGGCGGGGCTCGCGTGGTCGCGGGCGAGGGAGAGAGAGGAGGGGCGCGTGCTTACATCGAGGAGTAGGGCAATTGGTAGCGGGGGTCGAGGGGGGTGACGAGGACGACGTCGGCGGAGAGGAGGCAGGCTGGCGGGGCAGCTCCGGCGAGTGCGTCGAGTGGCGGGGGCGAGGGGGTGATGGACGGTGACGGATCCGAGGCGACGCGGGGCTCCAGGCGGCGGTGGTGGCACACGACGACAACGAGCGGGTGCGGCTCGGTGATGAGTGGAAGACGGAGAGGATAGGAGGACGGGGGGTCCGGTGGGTGGCGCCGGTGAACGGCGAGATGGCGGGGATGAGCCGGGGCATCAGTGTCGGGTGCCCCATTCCCGATCCAGATTCGGGGGGAGCAGAGGGGGAGTGGGATCGTGGGGGTGGGGAGTGAGGTGGGTCGTGGTTTAGGGTTTCCTCCCTGGTGGGGATATGGAGGGAGTGGGTCGGCCGGCTGGGCCAGTCGGCTGGGCCTTTGCCCAGTTGGGCTGGCCAGCTGGGCCACAGATGGTCCAGTGGGGGCGCCTCTTTTTATTTTTAGTTAGATTTGTCTTTTCCTTTTATTTATTTATTTATTGCACTTTTCTGTTTTATTTCATTTTAATATATTTAGACATTTTCAAAAAGGGTGTTCGTTGCACTATAATCACCTAGGCATTTAACTGCACACTCTGAACATTTTAGTTTAATATTTTTAAAACTTTGTCGTTTGACATTAATTTGAATTTGAATTTGAAAAGGTTTCGAATCATTGCGAGGTTAGCAACAGTAAGAGTGGAGACGTGGCATCATTAACAGAGGTTACTGTAGCTTGATTATCCGGGCGTCACAATCTTTTAGAGCACGGTGGTGGATTTGTTTCAAAGAAACTATTGATCTCTCATGCTTCACTTAGATTATTTTGAGAGTCGTTAATAGCATGGTCATTTGCTTAATATTAATATACTTGGTGTTCAAGATATGTGAAATTTTCTTTTGAGTGCGTTGAATACTAAGATAAGTTTGATGCTTGATAATTGTTTTGAGATATGGAGGTGATAATATCAAAGTAATGCTAGTTGGGGTGATTATGAATTCAAAGAATGCTTGTGTTGAAGTTTGTGATTCCCGTAGCATGCACGTATGGTGAACCGCTTTGTGATGAAGTTGGAGCACAATTTTATTTATTGATTGTCTTCCTTATGAGTGGCGGTCGGGGACGAGCGATGGTCTTTTCCTACCAATCTATCCCCCTAGGAGCATGCGCGTAGTGCTTTGGTTTTTGATGACTTCGAAATTTTTGCAATAAGTGCATGAGTTCTTATGATTAATGTTCAGTCCATGGATTATACGCACCCTTTCACCCTTCCACCATTTCTAGCCTCTCTCATACCGCGCACTTTTCGCCGGTATCATACACCCACCATATACCTTCCTCAAAATAGCCACCATACCTACCTATCATGGCATTTCCATAGCCATTCCGAGATATATTGCCATGCAACTTTCCACCGTTCCGTTTATTATGGCACGCTCCATCATTGTCATATTGCTAGCATGAACATGTAGTTGACATTGTATTTGTGGCAAGGCCACCGTTCATAATTCTTTCATACATGTCACTCATGATTCATTGCATATCCCGGTACACCGCCGGAGGCATTCATATAGAGTCATATTTTGTTCTAAGTATCGAGTTGTAATTGTTGAGTTGTAAGAAAAATAATAGTGTTATGATCATCATTATTAGAGCATTGTCCCAAGTGAGGAAAGGATGATGGAGACTATGATTTCCCCATAAGTCGGGATGAGACTCCGGACGAAAAATAAAAAAAGGGGGGCCAAAAAAAAGAGAAAGGACCAAACAAAAAATGAGAGAAAAAGAGAGAAGGGACGATGCTACTATCCTTTTACCACACTTGTGCTTGAAGAGTAGCACCAAGATCTTCATGATAGAGAGTCTCTCATTTTGTCACTTTCATATACTAGTGGGAATTTTTCATTATAGAACTTGGCTTGTATATGCCAATGATGGGCTTCCTCAAAAGTGCCCTAGGTCTTCGTGAGCAAGCAAGTTGGATGCACACCCACTTAGTTTCTTTTGTAGAGCTTTCATATACTTATAGCTCTAGTGCATCCGTTGCATGGCAATCCCTACTCACTCACATTGATATCTATTGATGGGCATCTCCATAGCCCGTTGATACGCCTAGTTGATGAGAGACTATCTTCTCCTTTTTGTCTTCTCCACAACCACCATTCTATTCCACCTATAGTGCTATGTCCATGGCTCACGCCCATGTATTGCCTAAAAGTTGAAAGAGTTTTGAGATTACTAAAGTATGCAACAATTGCTTGGCTTGTCATCGGGGTTGTGCATGATTAAATACTTTGTGTGATGAAGATAGAGCAACAGCCAGACTATATGATTTTGTAGGGATAACTTTCTTTGGCCATGTTATTTTGAGAAGACTTGATTGCTTTGAGTAGTATGCTTGAAGTATTATTATTTTTATGTCAATATAAACTTTTGTCTTGAATCTTTGGGATCTGAATATTCATATCACAATTAAGAAGATTTACATTGTAATTATGCCAAAGTATCACACCACATCAAAAATTCTTTTTTTATCATTGACCTACTCGAGGACGAGCAGGAATTAAGCTTGGGGATGCCTGATACGTCTCCAACGTATCTATAATTTTTGATTGCTCCATGCTACTTTATCTACTGTTTTGGACTATATTGGGCTTCATTTTCCACTTTTATATTATTTTTGGGACTAACCTATTAACCGGAGGCCCAGCCCAGAATTGCTGTTTTTTTGCCTATTTCGGTGTTCCGAAGAAACAGAATATCAAACGGAGTCCAAACGGAATGAAACCTTCGGGAACGTGATTTTCTCACCGAACGTGATCCAGGAGACTTGGACCCTACTCCAAGAAGTGCTAGAGGCAGTCATGAGGGTGGAGGGCGCCCCCCTGGGTGCGCCCCACTACCTCGTGGGCCCCCTGTTGCTCCACCGACGTACTCCTTCCTCCTATATATACCTACGTACCCCCGACAGACCAAATACGGAGCCAAAAACCTAATTCCACCGCCGCAACCTTCTGTATCCATGAGATCCCATCTTGGGGCCTGTTCCGGAGCTCCGCCGGAGGGGGCATCCACCATGGAGGGCTTCTACATCAACACCATAGCCCCTCCGATGAAGTGTGACTAGTTTACTTCAGACCTTCGGGTCCATAGCTAGTAGCTAGATGGCTTCTTCTCTCTTTTTGGATATCAATACAATGTTCTCCCCCTCTCTTGTGGAGATCTATTTGATGTAATCTTCTTTTTGCGGTGTGTTTGTTGAGACCGATGAATTGTGGGTTTATGATCCAGTATTATCTATGGAAAATATTTGAATCTTCTCTGAATTCTTTTATGTATGATTGAGTTATCTTTGCAAGTCTCTTTGAATTATCCTTTTTGGTTTGGCCAACTAGATTGGTAGTTCTTGCAATGGGAGAAGTGCTTAGCTTTGGGTTCAATCTTGTGGTGTCCTTACCCAGTGACAGAAAGGGTTGCAAGGCACGTATTGTATTGTTGCCATCTGTAACATCCCAAATTTTCAATTTGGAATGTTATACATAGATCATCATTGCATATCATATTTTATTTGCATTTTGCCTTGATCCTAGAAATCCCACGCAACTCAAGGACCCACGAAGAGAGTTGGGGATTCCGTTATTTTCATATTTGAGTTTTTCTCAAATTTTGAAAATAGGATCATTTGCTTTTATTTATTTTATCTTCAATTATTTCAATTAAAAAATATGAGAGAGGGAATAAAATGACTTTCCCAAAATAAAGAAATAATGAGGATTTAATAAAAAAACAAATAAGATTTATTTTGGTGTTTCACTATTTTATTTGAATTTAGGAAAATTGCACGATTTTCAAAAATGCATTTTAGGACCCAAAAAATGTTCATCTTGTTCCAAATATTTTATTTGGACGATGAAAATTTATTTTGTGTATTTTAGAATTTTATTTATTTATCTAGATTTTTTTTTCAGTTCGGCGTAATTATTTAAAAAAAAACTCCCCGCGCCCGACTGGGCCGAAGCCCAGCCGAGCCAGGCCGGCCCAACCCAGCGCCGCCGCCTTCCCTCGCGCGTGCCGCCGTGCTCGGCACGGACACTCAGGAGAGTCCGAGACGCACTCCTCCCCGGGCGCCCCCTCGCCCAAGCCACCACCGCCCCCCTGTATAAATCGTCGCCGCCGCCCCTTGGAGCCCCAAGCCGCCGCCGCAGCCGCCAGCCCCGCCGCCTCGCGCTGCCACCACCGCCGCTTGCCACCGCTGCCGGAGCCGCCCCACCCCGTCGCCGAGTCGCCGTCGCCCCTCACCACCCCGGCGGAGCCGCCCGCCCCGCCGGAGTGCCTCGCCGAGGTACTGCCCGAGCCGCCGCCGCCGGACCGTTTTTTTTAAGAAAACCACTTCGGGTTTTTTTCCAGAAAAAACCTAGATTTGTTTTTTTAGATCGGTTTATTTTTTCTCGGTTTATTTATTTAGCGAGCATTCGCTCGTTCGTTCGTTTTAAAGAACATATCCGTCGGTTAGATCCAGATAATGAACGTTCGTTTGTTAATCTGTTCGTCGTTTTTTCTTTTCTCGGGTTTATTCCGTGATTTTTCTGATCGTGATTTCTGATCCGATTTTCATTTTTGTTTATCTTTTCGCTCGTTTATCGGAATCAGGCGATTCAAGCGGCTAGAGTTTCATCTCGAAACCCTCTTTCCGAATAATCTAACTCAAACAAGTTTTTCTTCTGTAAAATTTGACTTAGGTCCAGATTAGTAAATGAAGCTTGTTTCTTTCGCCGTTTGAGTTTTGTTTCTTTGTTTGATTTGATTCTTTTTGCAAACCGGAGTTCTTAAGTTGAACTTTCTGGTTAGATCTCTTATTCGAGTTTTACCCGTGCATTAGATGAGTACTTATTGTATGCTTGTTTGCTTGTTTGTTTGCGATAGAGAACCCGGATTGCGCCACTTGCTACTTCGAATCCCTAGGTTTCGCGGATCATCAGCAAGGCAAGTAACACTTTGATCATACCTCTTTACTACCCAGTTTTTATGCATTAATTTCAATCCTCAAACAATTGTATGATTAGGATCTAATTAAATTGTGGGTTTTGGGAAGTAGATGAGGTAGTACCTATCACCAGTTTTATTATCAAACCCTTGGGAGTTACTTCTATGTTTGCTTATTATGCCATGCTATGCTAGTAGGCGTGGATTGGGTGAGTGAATTTCCATGACAGATGTGAGCTTGTTAATTAATGGTTTATTTAAGGTGGTAACTTTAATACACATCTGGGTGGATTGAGGCACTTGGGTATTCCAGGATTGCCTGTTTGTTTTTGGACCGCCACCCAGACTCAAAGGGATCATAAGATTATTCATGCTAGAAACTTCCGTGTGCAGCCACATGCTATTATGGGCTCTAGCATAGTTGATTAAGTCGTGCAAACTCTTACAGTGGTAGACTAGCAGATGTAGGGGAAAGTAGGTGTACAGGTCTACCCATCGTAAGGTGCTAGCGCTTCTGAAAGACTATGTCTCGGTCATCCGTTTCTCAAACACCATGTAGTGCGAGAAAACAAACAGAGGAGATCGAGTCATGTGGGGAAAAGTGTGCAAACCTCTACAGAGTGTATAAACTAATCATGATTAGCCGTGTCCCCAGTTATGGACGTTTTGAGTATCTAGTACTTGGATTATCATGTGAATCTCATCATGTTACTTTAATTAATATTGTTGGGTTTGTTTAATGATGATGTTACTTAATTGGGATTAAGAATGTTGTTAACCATTCTCAATGTTTAACAACCACCATGATAGTTAAATAAATTTATTCCTTTACTGTAGAGAAAAACTGGCTTTACGCAAAACTGTAACCATAGAGCTATCCACCAAGCCATATATGCATGTAGTACTTTATTCTTTCATTACTCTCTATGTGTTACTTTGCCAGCATATTCCATGTGCTGACCCGTTTTCGGGCTGCAACGTTCATGTTGCAGACTTTTCAGATGACGAGTAAGAAACCTTAGGATCGTGGTTCTATACTCAGTGATGCCGTTGGAGTTGATGGACTCACTTATCTTCCAAGCCTTCCGTTGTTATCGTTATTAGATGGCCTTGAGCCATATTTATTGTAATAAGTTCTCTTTGGAGACATTCGATGTAATAAGTGTGTGATTGCTACTCTATTATAAATCCTTCAAGTACTGTGCGTGTCAGCATTACTGACCCAGGGATGACACTGATGCACAAAGATCAGACTGTTTGAGGTCTGGTCGCTACAAGATGGTATCGGAGCACACGCTGACTGTAGGACACGACCACTAAGCTAAAGCCCTAGATCACTACTCTCTCTCTTCTCATTTCTAACTCCTCATCTTTTCTACTCTTTTAGGATGGCGGATGCAAAGAACAAGTTCATGCAACCGGATGAAGATACACCCTTTGGACGACACCTGAAGGAAGTTACCAAGTACCTGAAGATCGGAGTACCAAGCTTCACCGGAACCTACAACGCCACTTTACCTGAAGAGGAGCGCTGGATGATTCAAGTTCAAGTTCCAGGAAGGACATTCATGCCAGTCACTGAGCCCATAGAGTTTTCCTTTGATGCACCAACCTGGAGCTAGGGAAGAGCATGTCAGCTGACATCACCATGGGGCGTATTGGAGAAGTTTATCACAAGGAGCTTAAGGATACTACCTACCAGATTTGTGGGCGCCGAGATGAGCAATGGGAGATGATCAGCACCAGGAAGGACAGATCAATTGCAGCTTTCATCCAGGAGTTAAACCAACACATTCGACACCAGGAGAACCATATGTGTGCAGGCATGATGGATCTGAAGAAAGGCATGACCAAGATCACGGAACTGGAGGAAGAACTCAAGTCTACACGCGATGGATATGAGGAGGAAGTAGCAACGCTAGTCGAGAAGAATGATGATCTGAAGAAGAAGCTAAGAGTGTTCATGGGATTTCTAGCAACTGGAGAAGACGAAGATTGCACTTGCCCTGAGAACTACATCATCATCGACAACACCGACTTAGACCCAGATGATAGTGATGATGATTATGTTGATGAAGCCGGAGCAGATATCATGGAGTCTTCATCGGAGCAGTTTTCCTAGTAGACCACCATAAAAGTAGTAGAATTTCCCTCCATGTATCTAGTGTAGTTCGAGCACTTTTGTAACGATAGATCGACCGTTGTATGCCCTTGCTTGTTTGAATGAAGTGTTTTGATTGCTATTTGTCTCATGTGCATATGGGTAGTGTTTTCCCACTAGACCTCATTCTACTCTATATTCTCTTCTTTTCTAAACCCCAGATGCCTCTGAGACGCGACAACGGATTTGCTTTCCCACCGGAGCTCACTCAGTTGTCCCAGCAGCAGAATGCATTGATGCAGATACTAATCCAGAATCAGAATCAGGGGAACAACAACAACAACAACAATCCACCACCGCCACCACCTGTTGATCACTTAACCCGTTTTCTTAGGCTGAATCCGTCGGTGTTCTCTAGTAGCACCGAGCCGATTGTTGCAGATGATTGGCTTCGCAAGACAGCCAGGGAGTTGACCACTGCAGAATGCACAGATGCAGAGAAGGTGCGATTTGCCGCACATCAGCTTGAGGGACCCGCAGCATCATGGTGGGAGAATTTCACAGCCACTTATCCAGTAGACACTGTCACATGGGATCAGTTTCAGCAGGCCTTTTGTACTGCCCATGTTTCAGCAGGAGCTATGGCCATGAAGAAGCGTGAGTTTCGCAACTTGCGCCAGGGAGGAAGGACAGGTGGCCAGTATGTGGATGACTTTAGTAAGCTAGCACGTTATGCCCCAGATGACGTTGCTACGGATGCAGCTAAGCAAGAGAAGTTTCTAGAAGGGCTGAATGATGAGCTGAGCATGCAGTTGATGGTAGCAAGTTTCAACAACTACCAGGAGTTGGTAGACCATGCTCTCATGATTGAAGGGAAGCAGCAGCAGATTGAAAACCGCAAGAGGAAGTATGGGCAAGGGAAGTACAATTCTGGAGCTCAGCAGAAGCCATGTTTTACCTCGAAGTCGGGAGGACAGTTCCAGCATACCCATGGAGGAGGTAGTTCACACAATCACAGTGGTTCCAAGTATGGTAGCGGGAATGGAGGAAGTAGTAGCCAGAACCGTACCAACCCCTCAACACCAGCCAAGAGAGATCTGAGTCAAGTCACTTGCTTTAAGTGCCAGAAGACCGGACATTACGCCAATGAATGTCCTGAAGGCCAGACTGGGAATGGCAATGGAAGCTCTGGGAAGAAGCCGAACCCTTTCAACATAGGACAAGTGAACCACGTTAGCGTGGAGGAGGTTGAAGCTCAGCCAGATGCAGTAATAGCTAAGTTTTTGGTTAAGTTATTTACTGCACTCGTTCTTTTTGATACTGGTGCATCGCATTCATACATATCAAGGGGATTTGTGGATAAGTATAGACTGCCCACCAAGGTTCTAGGAATACCCATGCTAGTAACCTCACCAGGAGCATAGTATATGGCCAGTTGAGGATGTTTTCAAGTGCCGTTGAGTATAGGCAAGCATGTTTTTCCCTCAGACTTAATCATTTTGGAATCTCAAAGTTTGGATGTGATTCTGGGTATGGATTGGCTATCGATGTATGGAGGAAACATTGATTGTGTTAGTAAGTCGATTTTGCTTACTACCCCAGAAGGGAAAAGGATAAGGTATGTATCAAGGCATGAGCCAAGGAGGATGCACGTAAATTCCTTATCAGGAGTTGTGCAGGAGGAAGTATCAGTAGTGAAGGATTTTCCGGATGTATTTCCAGAGGAGTTGCCCGGCATGCCACCGGATAGAGACATCGAGTTTTTGATTGAGCTTTTGCCAGGCACAGGACCGATATCCAAGAGACCATACCGGATGCCAGCAAAAGATTTGGAGGAGATTAAAAGTCAGATTAAGGAGTTACTGGATAAAGGTTATATTCGCCGACGTTCATCTCCTTGGGGATCACCAGTACTTCTAGTGGAGAAGAAGGACGGATCGTTAAGGATGGTTGTTGATTATCGAGGATTAAATGCAGTAACCATCAAGAATAAGTACCCACTGCCAATGATCAATGATCTGTTTGACCGACTGCAAGGAGCAAAGGTATTCTCCAAGATCGATTTGCGATCAGGATACCATCAGTTGAAGATTCGAGAACAGGATATACCCAAGACAGCTTTTACCACCAGGTATTGGCTGTACGAGTATACCGTTATGTCATTTGGTCTGACTAACGCACCTGCCTATTTCATGAACATGATGAACAAAGTATTTATGGAGTTCCTGGATAAGTTCGTCGTGGTGTTCATTGATGATATCTTGGTCTACTCGAAGAATGAAGAGGAGCATAAGGAGCATTTGCATTTGGTATTGGAGAAGCTCAGAGAACACCAGTTATATGCCAAGTTTAGCAAATGTGACATCTGGTTGAAGGAAGTTGGATTCCTTGGACATGTTATATCCGGAGAGGGTATAGTAGTAGACCCCACCAAGGTTGTCATCGTGACTAATTGGGTAGCACCAACGACAGTTGGAGAGATCAGAAGTTTTCTTGGACTGGCAGGATACTACTAGAGATTCATTGAGAATTTTTCAAGGATTGCAAAGCCCATGACGGAGTTGTTGAAGAAGGATACCAAGTTCAATTGGACTGAGGAATGTGAGGCCAGTTTCCAAGAATTGAAGGAACGTCTAGTTACCTCACCAGTGTTGATTCTGCCAGATCAGACCAAGGATTACGAGCTGTATTGCGATGCTTCACGTCGAGGACTTCGAGCAGTGCTTATGCAGGAAGGAAGAGTTGTCTCGTATGCGTCACGATAGCTTAAACCTCATGAGTTAAATTATGCCACACATGATTTGGAGTTAGCAGCCGTAGTGCATGCATTGAAGACATGGAGACATTTCCTTATCGGAAATCATTGTGAAGTGTACATGGATCACAAGAGTTTAAGTACATTTTCACGCAAAAGGAGTTGAATCTCAGGCAAAGGAGATGGTTAGAGCTCATCAAGGATTATGATATGAGATTGCAGTATCACCCCGGATATGCTAACGTAGTAGCCAACGCGTTGAGCCCTAAGAGCCATGTTAATACACTCATGACCGCAGGACTGCCAAAGGAGTTAGCCGAGGACTTTTGTGAACTATGTTTGGAGATAGTTCCGAGAGGCTATGTAGCAACATTGGAAATTTAGTCGACTTTGATGGATAAGATCAGAGAAGCTCAGAAGACCGACAAGGAGATTCCTGAGATAAAGGAGAAGTTGAGCAAAGGAAAAGCCAAGGGATTTCGTGAGGATGAGCACGATACCCTCTGGTTTGAGGACCGCGTTTATGTACCCAATGACCCAGAGATCAGGAAGTTGATTTTGCAAGAGGCCCATGATTCACCGTATTCAATTCACCCAGGGAATACCAAGATGTACTTGGATTTGAAAGAGACTTTTTGGTGGACCGGAATGAAGAAGGATATTGCCGAGTATGTAGTAGTTTGTGATGTATGTCAGAGAGTAAAAGCAGAGCATCAGAAACCAGCAGGGTTGTTGCAACCATTACCGATACCCGAATGGAAGTGGGATAAGCTAGGCATGGATTTTATTACGGGATTGCCCAGGACTCGTTCAGGCTATGACTCGATTTGGGTGGTAGTCGATCGTTTGACGAAGGTAGCTCATTTCATTCAAGTGAAGACTACGTACACCAGTCCCAAATTGGCCAAGATTTACATGACCAGGATCGTATGTCTGCATGGAGTTCCAAGGAGCATTGTATCAGATAGAGGAACCCAGTTCACCTCAAAGTTCTGGAATTAGTTGCACGAAACCTTGGGTACCAGGCTAGAGTTCTGTACCGCCTTTCATCCGCACACAGATGGAAAGACCAAGAGAGTCAATCAGATTTTAGAGGATATGCTAAGAGCTTGTGCGCTAGATTATGGATCTAGTTGGGACGACAATTTGCCGTATGCGGAGTTCTCTTACAACAACAGTTATCAATCCAGTTTGAAGATGGCCCCTTTCAAAGCCTTATACGGAAGGAGGTGCAGAACCCCGTTGTCTTAGGACGAAGTTGGAGACCGTCAATTGTTTGGACCAGATTTGATTAAAGAGTCTGAACAGAAAGTGAAGTTGATTCGCGACAGGCTCAAGGTAGCCCAGTCCAGGCAGAAAAGCTATGCTGATGCAAAATGCAAGGAGACAGTTTACGAAGTCAGGGATAGAGTTTATCTTCGGGTATCTCCACTTCGAGGAGTTAAGTGTTTTGGTGTTAAAGGAAAGTTAGCTCCATGTTTTGTGGGACCATACAAAGTATTGGAACGTATGGGAGAGGTTGCCTACAAGTTGGAATTGCCTGAGGGATTGTCAGGAGTTCACGACGTGTTTCACGTTTCCCAGTTGAAGAAGTGCCACACAGAGATGGCTGATATACCACTGAGAGATACAGTGCCACTAGAGGCGATTCAGTTGGACAGTGATTTGACCTATGAGGAGAAACCAGTTAAGATCCTTGAGTATGCCAGCCGAGTCACCCGCAGCAAGGTTATCAAGTTCAGTAAGGTTCAGGGGAGCCACCACACCGAGGATGAAGCCACCTGGGAGCGACAGGAAGATTTGCTGAAGGACCACCCTCACCTATTTTCTAGCCAACCCGAATCTCGAGGGCGAGATTCATCTTAAGGGGGGGTAGGTTTGTAACATCCCAAATTTTCAATTTGGAATGTTATACATAGATCATCATTGCATATCATATTTTATTTGCATTTTGCCTTGATCCTAGAAATCCCACGCAACTCAAGGACCCACGGAGAGAGTTGGGGATTCCGTTATTTTCATATTTGAGTTTTTCTCAAATTTTGAAAATAGGATCATTTGATTTTATTTATTTTATCTTCAATTATTTCAATTAAAAAAATATTTGAATTTCCCAAAATAAAGAAATAATGAGGATTTAATAAAAAAATCAAATAAGATTTATTTTGGTGTTTTGCTAATTTATTTGAATTTAGGAAAAATTGCACGATTTTCAAAAATGCATTTTAGGACAAAAAAATGTTCATCTTGATCCAAATATTTTATTTGGACAATGAAATTTTATTTTGGGTATTTTAGAATTTTATTTATTTATCTAGTTTTTTTTCAGTTCAGCGTAATTATTTAAAAAAAACTCCCCGCGCCCGACTGGGCCGAAGCCCAGCCGAGCCAGGCCGGCCCAACCCAGCGCCACCGCCTCCCCTCGCGCGCGTCGCCGTGCTCGGCACGGGCGCCGAGGAGAGTCCGAGCCGGACTCCTCCCCGGGCGCCCCCTCGCCCAAGCCACCACCCCCCTTGTATAAATCGCCGCCGCCGCCCAAGCCACCATCGTCGAACCCCGCCGCCGCCGCCGCCAGCCCCGCCGCCTCGCGCTACCGCCGCCGCCGCTTGCCACCGCCGCCGGAGGCGCCGCCCGAGCCGCCCCACCCCGTCGCCGAGTCGCCGCCGCCCCTCACCACCCCGCCGGAGCCGCCCGCCCCGCCGGAGTGCCTCGCCGAGGTACTGCCCGAGCCGCCGCCGTCGGACCGTTTTTTTTTAAGAAAACCACTTTCGTTTTTTTTCAGAAAAACCCTAGATTTGTTTTTTTAGATCGGTTTTTTTCTTGGTTTATTTATTTAGCGTTCGTTAGTTTGTTTTAACGAACATATCCGTCGGTTAGATCCAGATAACGAACGTTCTTTCGTTAATCTATTCGTCGTTTTTTCTTTTCTCGGGTTTATTGATGGGGTTATGTACCTAGGGTAGGGTCATGGACCTGATCCAAGTAACTTACCCTAGGACATCCTTAGAAGAGGTCGCCTTCCAGTCGACCAACGAGGATTCACTCGACTGGCCTGAAGGACTCGACCACGAAGACTCACTCGACCACCAGGAGGTCAAGAGGCACTCTGCACTGCAACGGCCTGTAATCAAGTAGACTTTATGATAGTAAAGGCCTTTATGTGGGGCGTTACCAGTAACGCCCCAGACTTAACTCACCTTAAACCCTCTCCTGCGTGGGCTGGCTGGGGTCCTGGCGCACTCTATATAAGCCACCCCCCTCCACAGGCAGAGGGGTTCGGCACCTTGTAGTTCATACACTCATAATCCACTCGACCGCCTCCGGGCTCCGAGACGTAGGGCTGTTACTTCTTCCGAGAAGGGCCTGAACTCGTACATCCTTTGTGCTTACAACCTCTCCATAGCTAGGACCTTGCCTCTCCATACCTACCCCCCACTCTACTGTCAGGCTTAGAACCACGACAGTTGGCGCCCACCGTGGGGCAGGTGTTTTAGCGATTTTGTGGAGAAGTTGCGATTCTTCCGAGTACTTTCATCATGGTGTCTGCTGGAGTTTTGGTCGAGGGTCAAGAGATCCGTCTCGGCACTCTCACCTTCATCGCCGACGACTCCGCATGGCTCCAGGAGGCTCCACTCGACGTAGATGCGCTCCCCGTCCGCGGTGCGACGCATTTTCGCGCATGTGTCCGCGGCGTTCTGCTGCGGCAACCGTCGACCCAGTATCGGTCGGCTCCTCCATCGTCCACCCTCCCGGTCTCCCGCCAGCGCAAGCGCTCAGGCCGGTCGAGGCTTCAGCGATGGGTGAGGCACGCGGTGGCTCGCCAATCGGCCACCACCCAAGTTGCGGCAATCGAGCCCGACGAACCTCTCTACGGCTTGTTCGATCAGTCGACTGGCTCCGTAGAGACTGCATCCGAGTGCGGTAGCAGTGATCCAGCGGCGGAAATCTTGATGGTCGATGGGCCCCACAGTCCCCCTGGCTTCGCCCGTGGTGGTGGAGCAGGTGACGGCGGCGACCCTGCACGAGGCTACGAAGAGTACCAGCCCGAGCCACTCGACTCTCTGCAAAGAGAGGAACTTCGCCGCAGGAACGAGGATCCCCTGCGTATTCCCATCGCAGGAGAAACCCCCGAGGCTCGTGCCTTGGAGGAGGCGCGTCTGGCCAATTTGGCCGAGCGCACTCGACTGGAGAACCTTCAGCGAGCACTCGACGAGCGCGCGCGGCAACGAGTTCCCGACACCAGTCGACGTCAACTCTTCCCGCCGACTCAGGTATATCGAACCCCAATTCAGAATTTAGCAGCTGCGACCCGTATAGCAGAGTCCATCCAGCCTTCGCAGTCGGAAGCTGGCAGAGGTTTGCTGCAGATCAGGGATCTGCTCCGGGCAGCAGGAGATCAGAATTCAGCCGTGTCTCAGTCGCGCAACAGAATTCACAGTCGATCCGTCACTGTGAATACGGTTCAGTCGGCTCACAGCCCCAGATCGCCTCCGCGGCGCGAAGGGCGTGAGAATCGGCGAGATCAATATGGCGACAGACTCGACCGAGATGATAGGCGTCGAGTGCCCTATTCCCCTCCGAGGGGTGGGTCTTACGCTCCTCGGCAGCCAGATGATAGGCGTCAGTACAGTACAGGGCGTAGGGTTCCAGTTGACCCCAGAGAGCCAGGCTTCGACGCGCGATCCATTATCGTGCAAGGGTTGGTCGACCGGAACAGAGCCCATCGAGGCGCACTCGACAGAGATGTACCCACAAGCAGTCGAGTGCATGTTTCTGGTCCTGAATGTTTCAGCAGAGCTATCAGAGCCGCAGTTATTCCCCCCAATTTCAGGTTGGCAACAGGAGTCAGCAAGTTCACTGGTGAGTCTAAGCCTGAAACTTGGCTTGAAGACTACCGAGTGGCAGTTCAGATTGGTGGTGGGAACGACGAGGTGGCCATGAAGCATTTGCCCCTCATGTTGGAAGGTTCTGCCAGGGCATGGTTGACTCAATTACCTCCTAGCAGCATTTACACTTGGGAAGATCTGTCCCGAGTGTTCGTCAGAACGTTTGAAGGGACTTGCAAGCGACCAGCTGGATTGACAGAGTTGCAAGTCTGCGTGCAGAAAGCTAATGAGACTCTCAGAGAGTATATTCAGAGGTGGATCACTTTGCACCACACTGTGGAAAATGTCTCTGATCATCAGGCAGTCTGCGCCTTCAAAGACGGCGTCAAGAACAGAGAACTGAGTTTGAAATTTGGTCGAACCGGTGACATGACCTTGAGTCGGATGATGGAGATTGCTACCAAGTACGCCAACGGCGAAGAAGAAGACCGACTCCGAAGCGGCAAGCACAAGCCGAGTCAGTCGGAAAAGGGAAACACCAGTCGGAAACAGAAGCGGAAGGCTGAACCGGCAGCTCCTGGAGAGGCTCTGGCCGTGACTCAAGGAAAGTTTAAGGGGAAACCAAAAGGATCCTGGAACCCCAAGAAGGTAAAGGATAAAGAAGGGAACGACGTGTTGGATATGCCATGTCACATTCACACGAAGAAAGACGAAGAGGGGAATATCATTTACCCAAAGCACACCACTCGCCAATGTCGACTCCTGATCCAGCAGTTTCAGGGAAAACAGTCTAAGGACAAGGAGAAGGAGTCGGACAAGGCCGAAGACAAGGAGGACAGTGAGGGAGGATATCCGCATATCAACTCCACTCTGATGATCTTTGCAGATGTGGAAAGCAGAAGTCGACTGAAAGTGATTAACCGAGAGGTGAACATGGTTGCCCCAGCAAAGGCAAATTATCTGAAGTGGTCTCAAACACCCATCACATTCGACCAATCTGATCACCCGACTCATATTGCCACCCCTGGGAGGCAAGCTTTGGTGGTCGATCCAGTTGTCGAAGGCACTCGACTGACAAAGGTGCTGATGGATGGTGGAAGTGGGCTGAACTTGTTGTATGCAGACACATTGAAAGGTATGGGCATTCCGATGTCCCGACTGAGCACTAGTAACATGAGCTTTCATGGAGTTATACCAGGGAAGAAGGCCGAGTCACTCGGCCAGATAGCTTTGGACGTGGTGTTTGGTGATTCGAAGCATTTTCGCAAAGAAAAGTTGACGTTTGAGGTCGTGGATTTTCAGAGTGCATATCATGCCATTTTGGGGAGACCAGCCTATGCACGGTTCATGGCTCGACCATGTTACGTGTACCTCAAATTGAAGATGCCCGGCCCCAAAGGAGTGATCACTGTCACCGGTGATAGGAAAAAGGTAGAGGAGTGCTTTCAGAAGGGCTCCAAAATTGCCGATTCCCAAGTGACAGCGGTCGAGTTCGAAGAATACAAGCAAAACGCAGATCCGAGTGACTTGCTGCGATCCAAGAAGCCCGCCACAGAGTCTGCATTCCAGTCGTCCGGTGAGACGAAGCCTGTTCACATTCACCCGACCGACCCCGAAGCAGCTCCGACCCGCATCTCCACAACACTCGACCCAAAATAGGAAGAAGCGCTCATCCAGTTCCTCCGTGAGAACTGGGACATTTTTGCATGGAAGCCCGCTGACATGCCAGGTGTTCCCAGGGGACTGGCTGAGCATCGCCTAAGAGTCGACTCGTCTGCAAAACCAGTCAAAGAGCATCTTCGGCGGTCCGCCGTCCAGAAGAGAAAGGCCATTGGTGAAGAAGTGGCTCGACTGTTGGCGGCAGGATTTATCCGAGAGATATACCACTCCGAGTGGCTCGCTAATGTCGTCATGGTTCCTAAGAAGGACAAGTCGCTCCGAATGTGCATTGATTTCAAGCACATCAACCGGGCCTGCCCGAAAGATCACTTTCCTCTCCCTCGCATAGATCAAATTGTTGACTCGACCGCGGGATGCGAGAGGTTGTCTTTTTTAGATGCTTACTCCGGGTACCACCAGATCCGTCTGTACGGGCCCGATGAGGTAAAAACAGCTTTCATCACTCCATTCGGGTGCTTCTGCTATATCACCATGCCATTCGGCCTCAAGAATGCCGGAGCCACATTTATGCGAATGATTCAGAAGTGTCTACTCACTCAAATCAGTCGGAATGTGGAAGCTTATATGGATGATATTGTTGTCAAGTCACGAAAAGGTTCCGACCTGCTCGCTGACCTCGCCGAAACATTTGCCAACCTCAGAAGGTATGATATCAAGCTCAATCCATCAAAGTGCACATTTGGAGTTCCTGGTGGCAAGTTACTCGGTTTTCTCGTTTCCGAACGGGGAATCGACGCTAACCCAGAGAAGATTGGCACTATTCTCCGAATGAAACGCCCTGTGCGAGTGCACGATGTCCAGAAGCTTACTGGATGCTTGGCCGCATTAAGTCGATTCATCTCACGACTCGGTGAAAAGGCACTGCCTCTTTACCGACTGATGAAGAAGGCTGACAAGTTCGAGTGGACTCCAGAAGCTGATGCAGCGTTTGCCGAGCTAAAAGCTCTGCTCTCCACCCAGCCGGTGCTTGCTGCTCCAATCAGCAAAGAGCCTCTGTTGCTCTACATCGCAGCCACAGGACAAGTCGTCAGTACTGTGCTAACGGTCGAGCGGGAAGAAGAAGGAAAAGCTCTCAAAGTTCAGCGCCCAGTGTATTATTTGTCTGAAGTCTTGACTCCATCCAAGCAGAGATATCCTCATTATCAGAAGCTTGTGTATGGAATATACATGACCACAAAGAAGGTTGCTCATTATTTCTCTGACCATTCCATCACAGTCGTCAGCGACGCTCCACTATCAGAGATTTTGCACAACAGAGATGCAACTGGTCGAGTGGCCAAATGGGCGATTGAACTTCTTCCCCTTGATATCAAGTTTGAGGCAAAGAAAGCCATTAAGTCCCAGGCAATAGCAGATTTCCTCGCCGAGTGGATTGAACAACAGCAGCCGACTGAAGTTCACTCGGAGCATTGGACCATGTTTTTTGATGGCTCTAAGATGTTGAATGGTTCCGGTGCTGGGGTTGTCCTGGTTTCCCCCAGAGGAGATAAGCTCAGATATGTGCTCCAGATTCACTTTGATTCCTCCAACAATGAGGCAGAATATGAGGCCCTCCTATATGGGTTGCGCATGGCCATTTCACTCGGCGTCCGTCGCCTAATGGTCTATGGCGACTCGGATTTAGTGGTCAATCAGGTGATGAAAGAGTGGGACGTGAGAAGCCCAGCCATGACTGGATACTGCAGTGCAGTGAGGAAGCTGGAAAAGAAGTTCGAGGGGTTGGAGCTCCATCATATACCCCGACTGAAAAATCAAGCAGCTGATGATCTAGCAAAGATAGGTTCCAAGAGAGAAGCCATTCCGAGTGGTGTGTTCTTGGAGCATATACACACTCCGTCAGTCAAAGAAGATCCTTTCACCGAAGAAACTCCGCAGCCCAAGAGCGCCACAGATCCGACTGAAGTTGAAGTCCCAGCGGTGGTCGACTTGATCATGGAGGTTTTGGTGGTCATTCCCGACTGGACGATTCCGTATGTCGCATATATCTTGAGGAAAGAGCTTCCGGAGGATGAGGAAGAGGCTCGACAGATCGTCCGTCGATCTAAGGCCTTTACCGTAATCAAAGGACAATTATACAGAGAAAGCGCGACTGGAGTCGGTCAGAAGTGCATAACACCAGAAGAAGGTCGACTCATCCTCAATGATATTCACTCGGGGACCTGTGGTCATCATGCGTCCTCTCGGACCATCGTGGCCAAAGCATACCGAGCCGGATTTTACTGGCCCAAGGCGAATGAGATGGCAAAAGAGATAGTGGATAAGTGCGAGGGATGTCAGTTCTACTCGAATATGTCGCACAAGCCTGCGTCAGCTTTGAAGACCATCCCACTCGTCTGGCCTTTTGCAGTTTGGGGGCTGGACATGGTCGGTCCTTTGAGAACAGGACGAAGCGGTTTCACGCATGTACTGGTGGCAGTCGACAAGTTCACCAAGTGGATCGAGGCTAAACCAATCAAGAGCCTTGACACCGGTACTGCTGTTAGCTTCATCAGGGAACTAATATTCAGATATGGAGTCCCGCACAGCATCATTACGGATAATGGGTCGAACTTTGACTCAGAGGAATTCAGAGCTTTCTGCGACTCCCAGGGCACACGGGTCGACTACGCTTCAGTCGCCCATCCGCAGTCGAATGGACAAGCAGAGCGAGCTAATGGACTGATTCTTAAGGGATTGAAGCCTCGACTGATGCGTGATCTCAAACACGCGGCTGGAGCTTGGGTCGATGAACTTCCCTCTGTACTCTGGGGACTGCGGACCACACCTAATCGGTCGACCGGAAGAACTCCATTCTTCTTGGTCTACGGAGCTGAAGCGGTCTTGCCGAGTGATCTTCTGCATAATGCTCCCCGAGTCGAAATCTACAACGAAGCAGAAGCTGAACAAGCGCGGCAGGACGCAGTCGACCTTTTAGAGGAAGAAAGGGAGATGGCTCTGATCCGGTCGACCATCTACCAACAAGATCTGCGCCGTTTCCACGCCCGAAATGTGAGAGGTCGAGCCTTCCAGGAAGGAGATTTGGTTCTCCGAGTGGATCAGCACAAACCACACAAGCTTGCTCCTTCTTGGGAAGGCCCCTTCATAGTCACCAAGGTCCTCCACAATGGGGCGTACCGTCTTTACAACGTCGAGCATAATATCGACGAGCCCCGAGCTTGGAACGCGGAGCTACTCCGCCCATTCTACACTTAAGTTTTATCATTCGGATGAGTTGCAATAAAGTACTTTTGTAGTTCATGGACCTCAAAATAATAGTGTCATAGTTCCTCCATAATATCTGTCACTTTTTATTTTTGTCCAATGAAATTCCCCTCAGTGGGTGACTTAGCTGCGAATCCGTTTCGCCTAAGTTTGTAAAAATCCTACCGAGTGGTGAGCCAGACTCCCACTCGGAGGCTTAGCTGCGAATCCGTTTCGCCTAAGTTATCAAAATCCTACCGAGTGGTAAGCCAGCCTTCACTCGGAGGCTTAGCTGCAGCCTCGTGCTCGCCTAAGTTATAAAAATCCTACGAGTGAAGAGCAACCCTCTCACTCGGAGGGGCTTAGCCCCTGCAGTCCAAGCACTCGCCTAAGTTATAAAATCCGTACCGAGTGAAGAGCAACCCACTCACTCGGGGGCTTAGCTGAGTCCAAGCACTCGCCTAAGTTGTAAAAAGCCCTACTGAGTGAGAGCAATCCCTCTCACTCGGAGGCTTAGCTGCAGCCTCAGTGCTCGCCTAAGTTATAAAAATCCTACCGAGTGAAGAGAAACCCTCTCACTCGGGGGCTTAGCTGCAGTCCAAGCACTCGCCTAAGTTATAAAATCCTACCGAGTGAAGAGCACCCTCTCACTCGGGGGCTTAGCTGCAGTCAAGCACTCGCCTAAGTTGTAAAACCCTACCGAGTGAAGAGCAATCCTCTCACTCGGGAGGCTTAGCTGCAGCTCGTGCTCGCCTAAGTTATAAAAATCCTACCGAGTGAAGAGCAACCCCCTCACTCGGGGGCCTTAGCTGCAGCCTCGTGCTCGCCTAAGTTATAAAAATCCTACCGAGTGAAGAGCAACCCCCTCACTCGGGGGCTTAGCTGCAGCCTCGTGCTCGCCTAAGTTATAAAATCCTACCGAGTGAAGAGCAACCCTCTCACTCAGGGCTTAGCTGCAGTCCAAGCCACTCGCCTAAGTTGTAAAAATCCTACCGAGTGAAGAGCAACCCTCTCACTCGGAGGCTTAGCTGCAGTCCAAGCACTCGCCTAAGTGGACCGCAGGATAAGTCGATTGCAATAAAGGCGCCTTGCTCTGAACCTGCAAAAGACATTTCGAGCCGAAGGCAATCGTATTCAAGCACAAATTCAAGTTTGAATCGGCATCTAAAGGAACCGAAAGTGCTCAGGCATCAAGCCCGTTAAGGTTTGTCGGTTACAATTCCACTCGGCATACCGAGGCAAATTTAAAGTATCAAGCCAGAAGAAGTTTTTTACCCCTCCTGTGGAGGGCTGGAAGGTGCAACGAATCCATCAAGGTCAATTCCGTCGGCGATCCGAGTGGCAGCTGCAAGGAAAGTTTCCATAAAGGACCTGAAGTCGTGCTTCTTGGTATTGGCCACCCGAAGGGCCGCCAGCTTCTCTTCTCGCGCATCTTTGCAGTGGACTCGGGCCAGACACAGAGCGACATCTGCACCACACCGAGCCGAGGACTTCTTCCACTCCTGCACTCGACCAGGGATCGTGTTCAAGCGGGCCATCAGCGACTCAAGGTCATTCTGAAGTGTCTCCTCAGGCCAGAGCGTCGAGTCGATGCGAGATGTGGCGGCCTTCAGCCTTGCGAGATAGTCCACGACAGCTGCAACACGAGACTCCAGTCGGAAAACATCCATGGCAACTTCGTCGTTCACCGGAGAATTGACGGGGTCGAGGTTTGGCTCCAGTCGGCTGGTTTCTTCTTCAAAGTTTTGACAAAATTCTGCAAGGATGATCACTAAGTCAAGGGGATAGTCGAATGGAAAAAGCCACAATTGGAAATATTTGCCAAACATGGAGGTTTACCTTCAAGCATAAGAAACAGCTTCTTGGCAAGGCCACTCAGGAAGGCCTCCAGTTCAGTTTTCTTCTCAGTCAATTTGCTGACTTGGTCGGTCAGGGCAGCTTTATCAGTTTTCAGTCGACTGACCTCCTTGTTGGCAATCCCAAGAGCAGCTTTCAGATTGGTATTGTCTTGTTCGAGCTTGGTGACTGAAGCTAACTTCTCGTCAGCAAGCTTGATCTTCTCAGCTAGCTCAAGGTCTTTCTTCTGCTGGGCCTCCCTTACCTTACCTGCAAGTTACAGCAAGATCAGATTTTGAAACAAGCAAGGGGAAAAGCAGTCGTCAGGGTCTCACCAAACATACCTTCGGTCTCCTCCTTTGCCTTTGTCAGTTTCTCCTGAACCAGCTTCAAGCTCAGCTCGACTTGAGTATGTTTTTGTTCCAGCTCTGAGTAGCGAGCCACAAGATCACAAGAGTTCTGCGAAGAACCAATCGACTAAATGTCAAATATAATTCACTTCCGAGTGAAAAAGGGAAAAACACACGTTTCTAAGACTACAGCCAATACAAGCATTCGACCGTAGTCTCGGGGACTACACCCAGTGGGTGCACTCAGCGTGCCCCCACTAATCCTGATGAAGACAAAGTCGACCAGTCGACCTCAAAAAAAAAGAGATGCATTCTCTAAGACTGTGATCAACTGCAAGCAGTCGACCACAGTCTCGGGGACTACACCCAGTGGGTGCACTCAGCGTGCCCCCACCGGTTTGTGAAATCCAGTCGACATAGTCGACTGAAAGAAAAATTGACATCATAAAGCCTAAGGCCGACTGCCAGCAGTCGACCTTAGCCTTGGGGACTACACCCAGTGGGTGCACTCAGCGTGCCCCCACCGGTTTGTGAAATCCAGTCGACCAGTCGACTGACAGAAAGATTGACATCATAAAGCCTAAGGCCGACTGCCAGCAGTCGACCTTAGCCTTGGGGACTACACCCAGCGGGTGCACTCAGCGTGCCCCCGCTAACACGGAGTTTATTCGACACACCCAGTGGGTGACTACTATAAATTCCGGAAAAGAAAAGTTTTTGGTAGCATATCCAACAGAACAAACAGCGGTCGACTGACCTGGACATTGCTTTGGAGGGCAGAACTGGCGTCATAAGCTGCCTGGCTCGCGTCCCGGATGGTCTTCAGCTGCTCCATCATGAGTCCCGCCTGGCGTATTGCCTCCTTCGCTGCGCCAGCTTGGTCCTCTGGGACGTGGTGCGTCGTGAAGAGGGAGGGCTGCTGAGCACTCGTCAGTGGATTTGCGAAGGACACCGTGTGTCGAGTGGTGTTCTCTTCCTCCACAGTCAGAATCTCAGGCGCCGTCACATCCTGAGGCACCTTACTGGCGGACGCTTTCCGACTCCTCCTGCGTGCCAGTGGTTCTTCATCCTCGTCGTCGTCAGGGAGATTGATAACAGTGTTGGGTGGAGCTGCGGAGAAGAATCAGGATCAGAGATCGCGAGTCAGTCGACTAAGAACGGTGTTAAGAATACAGTACCTGGGTTCGAAGTTGCTGCATCCTCCATCTCGTGGTCATCAGCCCGGGCCGAGGTCTCAGAAGTAGCAGCACTGCAACTCCAAAGGATCAGTCGACTAACTTCAGCGTCGACCAGAGATAAAGTTCACACAAAATGAGAAGACTCAAACGACACAATTACCCTGATATGGTGGGGATGGACACCTTCATCTTCGGCAGGAGCTTGGTCGGCTTTGGCGGAGCCCCCCTAGGCTGCTTCGGCGCCTTTTCAGTCGGCGCTGGAGAAGTGGTCCTAGGGCGCTTGGTCGACTGCGTCGCAACCCCCTTGCCACGTTCAGTCGAAGGGTCGTGGACGAGCTTCGACCGCCTTTCCGAGCGCGGTGGCACGACCTCCTCCTCTTCCTCCTCGTCTTCGGCGTCATCATCATCGCCGTCGTCATCATCATCGTCGTCGTCGTCCCCTGCAACGTCCGAGTCCCATTCCTCCTCGTCCTGGCTCTCGCCCCCACTCGCCTCACCCTCCTCAGTCGGAGTTTGTGCCCCATTGGGCATCGAGTACAGCTCGGTGAGGGCCTAGCAGATATCAAGACAATGATCAGTCGACCAGTCGGCAGAGTAGACAGAGATGAATGCGACAAGAATGCAGTGGAGAGCAGGGCAAGTGTACCTTATTTGGATCACTGTTGTGGTCGAGTGGAGGAATCCTTCTGGCTCCGCGTGGGTTGTCCTTGTTTCCGGTGACGGCTGCCATCCATCTTTCCAGAGTGACATCGTCGACTGCTTCTGGATGGACTCTAGTCTCGTCTTCGGTCCCACAGTACAACCACATGCAGTGGCTCCGGAACTGGAGGGGCTGGATGCGACGCCTGAGGAAGACCTCCAGGAGATCCATGCCCGTCACTCCCTCCCGAACCAACTGCACCACGCGCTCCATCAACATCTTCACATCAGCTTTCTCCTCCGGGATCAACTTCAGAGAGGAGGGCTTGTTCACTCGGTCCATGGTAAACTGTGGGAGTCCACTCGACTGTCCCGGCGTCGACTGGTCCCGGCAGTAGAACCAGGTCGACTGCCAGCCTCTAACTGTGGGAGTCCACTCGACTGCCAGTCACTCCCTCCTGACTGACTCGGGAAAGGTCATGGGCGGAAAGGTGCTCTTGTTCCTCACCTGGATGCCCAAACCCCCACACATTTGGACGACTCGGGTCTTTTCGTCGCCTGGACTCGCCTTCTTCACGGTCTGAGAGCGACACGTGAATATATGCTTGAACAAACCCCAGTGCGGTCGACAGCCCAAGAAACCCTCACACATGGACACGAACGCAGCAAGATAGGCAATGGAGTTTGGGGTAAAATGGTGGAGCTGCGCTCCGAAGAAATTCAAGAAGCCACGAAATAAAACACTCGGCGGCAAGGAAAACCCACGATCCACATGGGTGGCCAAAAGCACACACTCACCCTCTTCTGGCTGAGGCTGCCACTCCTTCCCCGGAAGCCTCGCAGCTCCGTGGGGGATCAAGCCCTCGTTGGCCATGTCGAGAATGTCATTCTCAGTGATGGTCGACTGGATCCAGTCTCCTTGGACCCAGCCTTTCGGCAGGCGGGATCTGGACGAGGACCCTCCGCGGCTGGTGGATCTCCCCTTCGCCTTCTCCGACGCCGACGCCTTCTTTGCACGCTCCAGCGCCGCCGTCTTCTCCTTGGCCATGGTCGCCGGCGAGATGCGCGAAGGGAAGTGGTGCGGGGGCGAGAGCGAGCACGCTGAGCAGGGAGGAAGGAAGCAGAGAGAGGGGGAGAATGCTAAGGCGCAGCACAGAAATCCTCGCCGGGCACATTTATAAGGTCCCTTCCGAGTGGATGACAGGTGGGCCCGGTCGATCTAATCATATCTGGAACAGTTATGCAGACGGGATACGTGGCGAAAAAGGCGGCGCGGAGATCGAGGCGTCCATGCCCCGTCCCATCCGAACGCCGCGGTCCGCCCCGCTTCGCGCGCGCCCCAAATTTCGCATCCCGCGGAATCCGCGAGCAACAAATCAGTCTGTCAGGCGCTGTGTTTCCGGCGATCCGTCGCTCAGAGATCGTCGAAGCCTGAAAGATCACTCGACGCAAAAACAGAATGGATCAAGTCGACTGAAGGCAAGTTGTTTCCTGTCGACAAAGAGATTCTTTGGTCCAGAACAGCGCACAACCGGAGCGCAAAGGTTAATCGGAAACGACATCAACTCCTTCTTCACTCGAAGCCTCAATCCATTCGGGGGCTAATGATGGGGTTATGTACCTAGGGTAGGGTCATGGACCTGATCCAAGTAACTTACCCTAGGACATCCTTAGAAGAGGTCGCCTTCCAGTCGACCAACGAGGATTCACTCGACTGGCCTGAAGGACTCGACCACGAAGACTCACTCGACCACCAGGAGGTCAAGAGGCACTCTGCACTGCAACGGCCTGTAATCAAGTAGACTTTATGATAGTAAAGGCCTTTATGTGGGGCGTTACCAGTAACGCCCCAGACTTAACTCACCTTAAACCCTCTCCTGCGTGGGCTGGCTGGGGTCCTGGCGCACTCTATATAAGCCACCCCCCTCCACAGGCAGAGGGGTTCGGCACCTTGTAGTTCATACACTCATAATCCACTCGACCGCCTCCGGGCTCCGAGACGTAGGGCTGTTACTTCTTCCGAGAAGGGCCTGAACTCGTACATCCTTTGTGCTTACAACCTCTCCATAGCTAGGACCTTGCCTCTCCATACCTACCCCTCACTCTACTGTCAGTCTTAGAACTACGACATTTATTCCGTGATTTTTTCTGATCGCGATTTCTGATCCGATTTTCGTTTTAGTTTATCTTTTCGCTCGTTTATCGGAATCAGGCGATTCAAGCGCCTAGAGTTTTGTCTCGAAACCCTCTTTCTGAATAATCTAACCCAAACAAGTTTTGCTTCTGTAAAATTTGACTTAGGTCCAGATTAGTAAACGAAGCTTGTTTCTTTCGCCGTTTGAGTTTTGTTTCTTCGTTTGATTTGATTCTTTTTGCAAACCAGAGTTCTTAAGTTGAACTTTCTGGTTAGATCTCTTATTCGAGTTTTACCCGTGCATTAGGTGAGTACTTATTGTATGCTTGTTTGCTTGTTTGTTTGCGATAGAGTACCCGGATTGCGCCGCTTGCTACTTTGAATCCCTAGGTTTCGCGGATCATCAGCAAGGCAAGTAACACTTTGATCATACCTCTTTACTACCCAGTTTTTATGCATTAGTTTCAATCCTCAAACAATTGTATGACTAGGATCTAATTAAATTGTGGGTTTTGGGAAGTAAATGAGGTAGTACCTATCACCAGTTTTATTATCAAACCCTTGGGAGTTACTTCTACGTTTGCTTATTATGCCATGCTATGCTAGTAGACGTGGATTGGGTGAGTGAATTTCCATGACAGATTTGAGATTGTTAATTCATGGTTTATTTAAGGTGGCAACTTTAATACACATCTGGGTGGATTGAGGCACTTGGGTATTCCAGGATTGCCTGTTTGTTTTTGGACCGCCACCCAGACTCAAAGGGATCATAAGATTATTCATGCTAGAAACTTCCGTGTGCAGCCACATGCTATTATGGGCTCTAGCATAGTTGATTAAGTCGTGTGAACTCTTACAGTGGTAGACTAGCAGATGTAGGGGAAAGTAGGTGTACATGTCTACCATCGTAAGGTGCTAGCGCTTCTGAAAGACTATGTCTCGGTCATCCGTTTCTCAAACACCATGTAGTGCGAGAAAACCAACGGAGGAGATCGAGTCATGAGGAGAAAAGTGCGCAAACCTCTACAGAGTGTATAAACTAATCATGATTAGCCGTGTCCCCGGTTATGGACGTTTTGAGTATCTAGTACTTGGATTATCATGTGAATCTCATCATGTTACTTTAATTAATATTGTTGGGTTTGTTTAATGATGATGTTACTTAATTGGGATTGAGAATGCTGTCAACCATTCTCAATGTTTAACAACCAGCATGATAGTTAAATAAATTTATTCCTTTACTGTAGGGAAAAACTGGCTTTACGCAAAATTGTAACCATAGAGCTATCCACCAAGCCATATATGCATGTAGTATAGCTTTATTCTTTCATTACTCTCTATGTGTTACTTTGCCAGCATATTCCATGTGCTGACCCGTTTTCGGGCTGCAACGTTCATGTTGCAGACTTTTCAGACGACGAGTAAGATGCCTTAGGATCGTGGTTCTATACTTAGTGATGCCGTTGGAGTTGATGGACTCACTTATCTTCCAAGCCTTCCACTATTATCGTTATTAGATGACCTTAAGCCATATTTATTGTAATAAGTTCTCTTTGGAGACATTCAATGTAATAAGTGTGTGATTGCTACTCTGTTATAAATCCTTCAAGTATTGTGCGTGTCAGCATTACTGATCCAGGGATGACACTGATGCACAGAGATCAGACTGTTTGAGGTCTGGTCGCTACACCATCGAGGATAACAAGATGGGGTCTTTATCATATTGCATGAATTTATCCCTCTACATCATGTCATCTTGCTTAAGGCGTTACTCTGTTTTTAACTTAATACTCTAGATGCATGCTGGATAGCGGTCGATGAGTGGAGTAATAGTAGTAGATGCAGAATCGTTTCGATCTACTTGTCTCGGACGTGATGCCTATATACATGATCATTGCCTAGATATACTCATAACTATGCTCAATTCTGTCAATTGCTGAACAGTAATTTGTTCACCCACCGTAGAATACTTATGCTCTTGAGAGAAGCCACTAGTGAAACCTATGGCCCCCGGGTCTATTCTCATCGTATCAATCTCTATTGCTTTATTACTTGCTTTGTTTTTACTTTGCCTTTTACTTTTCACTTTGTATCTACCTATCAAAAATACCAAAAATATTATTTATCATCTCTATCAGATCTCACCCTCGTAAGAGACCGTGAAGGGATTGACAACCCCTAATCGCGTTGGTTGCGAGTAGCTATCGTTTTGTGTAGGTACGAGGGACTTGTGTGTGGTCTCCTACTGGATTGATACCTTGGTTCTCAAAAACTGAGGGAAATACTTACGCTACTTTGCTGCATCATCCTCTCCTCTTCGGGGAAATCCAAGGCAGTGCTCAAGTGGTAGTAGGCCTCTGTTGTTTTCATCTTCAATAATGAATCTTCTACATCATAATTTCAAGACCATTCGGGGGCTTGATCGTATTCAAATCATAGCCGTTAACCCTCTTGGTCCGGCTTCCTAATCGTATTCGAATCATAGACGTTAAACATTTCGATCACTTGGGGGCTTGGTTGTATTCGAATCATAGCCATTAACCCTCTTGGACTGGCTTCCTAATCGTATTCGAATCATAGCCGTTAAACATTTTGATCACTTGGGGGCTTGGTTGTATTCGAATCATAGCCGTTAACCCTCTTGGTCCGGCTTCCTGGTCGTATTCGAACCATAACCGTTAAATATCACAAACCACTTGGGGTCTTGGTCGTATTCAAATCATAGCCGTTAACCCTCTTGGTCCGGCTTCCTGATCATATTCGAATCATAGCCATTAACCGTTATGGTCACTAGGGGCTTCCTGATTGTATTCGAATCATAGCTGTCAGTACCCCTTTGATCGGCGCAATGCCAAAAACCATTTGGGGGCTTCCTGATCATATTCGAATCATAGCTATTAACCCTTTTGGTCTGGCTTCCTGCTCGTATTCGAAGCATAGCCTCATTTTCTCTCATTTGGCTTGATTTTTTGAAGTTCTTTCCGGTTCTTCTTGATACTATCTTGCCTTTTTTGGTTTCAAGTGATTCCGTCCATGTAGCCTTCAATCTCACAACTCATATTTGAAGCATACTCGTGGTTTCTATTACCCGGCTTAATGAGAGGCGACAAGTCGCCCATACATGATGATATCAAGTACTTGGAAGTCTTGGCTTCTAAAGCTTTGGGTGCTCACCCTTACTACATAGGTCTCATAAACTGGCAGTACAATTCAATATCACAGGTATGATATTGTTGTTCTAATTATATTTAAATTCTGGTTAAACCAGCCCTATCTATAACTGTTTTAAACATCAGTGGTTATATGTGAGGTATTATGACCCGCCCTATGATAAACCGCCAAGGGCTCTTGTGATCTACTTGTGTGCAGGATAATTCAAAGTTTTCAGCTACACCAATCAACATCATGATAAGTCTAAAAAGATAAATTATCAAGTGGCGGCTTAACAACATTGAGCACAACATAAACGTGCACGATGGCACGGTAGAGCAAAGTTATTGCTACTCTATTACATGACTCAAACAGTCAAAATGATTAACTGTTTTCTAGAAGATCACAAATATGAACCGCCCAGCGGATCAATCTTCTTGATTCTGATGGCCTGACGCTTCCGAGTCATCCCTCTCCGATTCTTTGTCCTGTTCTACTTCCTGGAAGGTTGCCGATGACCAGTCAATGCCATTCAAAGCTTGGAATTCAGCTTCATCATCAATAAGCTCGGATGGGGCAACTTCAGGAGCAAAAGTGTGCTTACGGATTGGAGGAATTAGGTCCTCCACTTTGTAAGACGGCGTCGGCATCTTCTAATTTTCCAAGTCATAAGTTGGTTGATATTTGGTGAGGTCTATCTCATTGGCAATCAGACTGGCCAGGGGACGTATGTCCTTTACACAGGCGGCAAAGTCTTTCTTGTCAAAAGGGGTGCCGTCTTCTTTAAAGCTTGGATACCCGATAGATATGTCGGCCGGGTCTAGCTCCGGTAACATGCTTTGGCCCGGCTTAAAGTAGTTACAGCTCCGGCTCTTGTAGATGATCGCTTCATTTCACTAAACCTTTCAGACAGAATAGACAGTTTCCTCAACACGTGAACCAAGAGAGTGGAGGCTTGGTTAGATGGAGAAATTGTGGCCAATGCGCGCTGAGCACCAGTATACAGCTGCTCCACCAGTGTGTAAACCGCCTTCAACTTCACAAGCATATCTTGGTTGAGATTGGTGCTCCTGGGGCCTGCATAATAATCATGGATGGATTAAAAACGGTTCATATCGTCAAGGAAGACATTCAAATTTGACAATCATAAGGCGACTTACCAAAGATAGCAGAAACCATCTGAGACACCTGGCGTTTTAAGCCGGTAAGATCAGTGGTCGCTTCCTGGAGAGCCACCTCCTCCCTCTCAGCCCGTTGGGTCAAGGCAATCTTCTCTTAGCCCAAGCGCTCTTTTCAACATCAAAACTGGTCTTCAGTTTTTCTTCTTCAGTCACGCTGAATTCAAACTTTGAGGTCGCCTTCCGGGTCTCAGATTCTTGCAGCTCCAGACGAGTCTTTAAATCAGACAGCTCTGATTGAAATTGAGAAGTGGTGGTATGTACATACACTGGGTCAAAATTATAATTCAGATTTAACTAAAAACATGAAGTCCCAAGCCTTTTGCAAGCAACAACACTTGGCACTTGGGGGCTAATGTCTGCCGAAAAAATTATTCATACAACGGGTTATGTGAATAAGTCCCAAGCACTTTGCGAGCAAGAGTACTTGGCACTTAGGGGCTAATGCAAATTGCTTGTCTTGTTAAACTTTACGATGACCCGTTTGTGCTACAAACGGCCACGACCGACTAATGAGAACTACACAAGTAAGTACTACTTCAAAGAGTATGAAGGATCGGCTCATTCATGCTGCTTAAACCGGCCCTTGCAGGCTACGGATTCAGCGTTAATCATTACAGATTTATTTTAAACCGGATGATTTAAGCCGGATTTTGAAGGAGTCTGACAAAGGGTGTTATTTATGCTCATGGTTAAATCTAAGTCTACAACATATTCATCATAAACAGTAGACTTGGGGGCTAACAGGAGGTGCATAACTCATTAAAGGAGGAGCTCATACCTCAAACTTTTGGTGCATTTGCTTCACCATCTCAACTTCAAGTTCACGACTGTTGTGTACTTGACTGAGAGACAGAATACATTTCACCAATACTCAATTGGGAGTAATTGGCAACGTAAAATCTCACTTTGTGTTGTTCAAGGTATTCTTCCTTCGCGGAATGCTTGGCCAGGGCAGTGGGTCTTCCCGGCTCTCTAAAGCTGGTGTTGGTAATCACTACATCATCATGGGTGCCAGCCGTCTTAACGGGGCTTGATGCTTCAGGGTTGAAAGGGTCGTCACTGGCTTGATCAATAGGAGGCTCAGAAGTCACTGGTGGAATGTCGAGGGCCGGCTCTGATGATTGAGGAACGGAGATCTCAGGTGCTGGAGTTTGTTGCTCCGGCTTATTTAATTTTGGGTCTTCAGCTGGCTCAGTCACCTTGGCCTTCTTGCTAGGCTTGGCTTTTCCATTGCATAAGTCATGACAGGTCAGTATAAGTATAAAGAATCATAATGAGAAAATGACAAATAATTGTTATTATTATTTTTATTTTTTTGAAATTGCACGACAGTGGGAGAGGCTCCCTCTGAATTTTGTATTACTCACAAGGAACCAGTTACAACATTGTTACAAGTGGGTTGTAAAGCCCCCCGGCCATGTGTTCTAGAGTTCCTCCTAAGCAGCGGCTACAAGCTTTGTATGTATGTTTCTAGGGAGGGACGCAAGCCCTCCTTGCAATTGTGAACCAACAATGACAAAAGATCTTTGAACCTAGCCAACCATGAACCGAAAGAGTGTGGGATCCCCCTAAAATGAACATTGTTTCTCTCCCTCCACAGGCTCCAAGTAGCCAGCAAGAAAATATCCATAAACAACGGACGTCGCCAACTATCTTTGCCAGCATGTATCAGGGTTAGCCTACTCCCAGAGCCTGGGCAGAGCATGCCAACCTTGTCCCAGCATTTGCGGCTAAACGGGCAGTTGAAGAAGAGATGCTCAACCATTTCCTCAGGAGGGTTCTGATAGAGCATGCACGTGTAGTTGTTCCCAGTCACAGCAAAATGCCGGCGTTTCAGCATATTCCTGGTGTTTAGTCCATCAACCATCAGCAGCCAACCAAAAATTTTAAACTTGATCGGACTCTTGGCCTTCCACAGCCATCCAAAGGCCCCATCAGCAACCGTATCTCTGAAACAGTGATCATAGTATCTCTTGGAGGAGAAAGACCCACCAAGGTTGCAAACCCAGGTGTCATTGCAATCTCTGTCAAGTAGGACATGCATGGATCCTTGCTGGATTTCCCTGATTTTCTCTCTAGCTTGCGTGGAGAGAGGCAGGTGGAAGATCAAACTTGGGTCTATGGTAGTGAGAATGTTAACCACGGGCTCGTATTCATTTAGGCAGAAAGAGAAAGCTCTGGGGTAGATCTCCTTCAGCGGGGCGTCATGATCATCGAACCATGCATCTTTCCAGAACAGGGAGGAGGAGCCATTGCCCAGAGTGACCTTGGTGACCCCACGGAACACATCGCTGAGCTGCATAACGCCGCGCCACCAGAAAGAACCCAACGGTTCCACTGCGTGTGGAATTCTGCCTGTATAATATGTGTCCCAGATCAAAGTCACCCAGGGGACATCGTGGTGGTTGTAATAAACAAATGTTTCAAAAGGAGGGTAACGTTCTGGGTTTTGATATCGATGACTCCAAGCCCCCCTTTGCTTTTGGGCCTACAGACCAATTCCCAAGCAGCAAGGGAATTATTTTTGACTCCATCATCAGAGTTCTTCTCCCAAAGACAGTATCTGCATAGTTTGTCGAGGTGCACAATTACTTTCAGGTGTAGTTTGATCATGCACATGGCATAGATCAACATGGAGGTGACCGCAGAATTGACCAAAGTGAGTTTGGCCCCCGATGACATTAACGCTAGAGCCGTGGACATTTCCCTTTCCACCCCATGCACCAACAGCATGAGATCAAGCAGCGTCGGCCTGGTCGTGCCCATGGGGAGGCCAAGGTACGTGAACGACATTGATCCAATCGAGCAGCCGAAGATATGAGCTAGGTCAAGCGCGCGCTGCTGATCAAGGTTAATGGGTATAAGCGTGGATTTGTGAAAATTAATTTTCAGACCAACAGATGTTGCATAATCCTCCAGGATTGCTTTCATGCGGGCAGCTTGGTCAGGGTAGGCTGGCATCACCAGAATGGTATCGTCTGCGTACTGCACCACCGGATAATCCCCGTCGCGATTGCATGGGATGGGCAGGTCAATCAATCCACGAGCAAAAGCATCATTGACCACGGCTTGGAGAAGATCAGCAGCGAGGACAAAAATCAGAGGAGAGAGGGGGTCGCCCTGGCACACCCCGCATTTGCATTGAAATTTTCTACCAGGAACACCATTAAGTAAGACAGAAGGCACACCAGAACCAAAGATAGAATCCATCCAACCCAGCCACTTGTCATCAAAACCCATGTGTTTCATTATCTCCATCATTGGGGCATGTTTGATGGTGTCAAAGGCTTTGGCGAAGTCCAGTTTGAGCAGCATTATCTCCCGTGACGACCTCTGGCACTGGTGGATGTATTCAAACGGCCAAGTAAGGCAGTCCTGGATGGTTCTCCCCTTGATGAAACAGTATTGGTTCCTATGGATGATCATCAAGATAACTTTCTGCGGACGGTTGGCCAAGATTTTGGTGATGATTTTCAGACAGCAATTTAGCAGGGTTATTGGCCTATAGTCATTGGCAGTTTCAGGAGATGATGTCTTTGGTATCAGGGTAATGAACCCCTCACTGATGCTGGTTATATCAAGTTTGCCCTCATGGAAATCATGTCACATTTTATAGAAATCCTCTTTAATGATTGGCCAGCAGCTCTTGAGAAAACAACCATTAAATCCATCAGGGCCCGAGGCTCGATCAGCCGGCATTTCTTTTATCACTGCATCAATCTCCTCCTTAGAGAAAGGCAAAGACAACACTTCAAGACCAGGGATTCGTCTAATGATCCGGGGGAGATTGAAACACATGGTAGTAGGTTTGGAGGAGCCCAAACGATCCTTATATGTTTTGTACAAAACTCCTTCTTTGCCGATGTGATCACTGACAACCACGTCACCGTCCCGCAAGTTAGCGATCGAGTTGTGCCTAAACCTCTCAGTCGCCAGAGATTGAAAGAGTTTAGTATTTTCATCTGCAAACCTAAAGCAGTCTTCAAAGCCGGCAGATGAGATTGAGATGAGTCGCCGGAGGAGGAACGAGACGTTTCCTGATAATTTGAGTCGAAAGAGTTAAGTGGTTGGCGGATGAGACCCGCCAAAGGATAAAAAGAATTTAAATTGGGGGTGACCTCGTTTCGATGCTTCTTCGGAGTGTTCGGTAAGCCAAAGGATAATTCTTCATCCGTGCTTGTCCGAGTCTGTCGTTGACTCTCGTGTTGCTGTTGCTTCAAAAGAAAGTGAGGATCCAGATGAGCTAAGGGGCGTGAAAATCGTACTTTCCGGGTTACTCTTTGAATTTTCTGCCTTGGCAAGGGCTCGGAGTCAGAGGAAATGATAGTTACCTCTTCCTCGATTGCTTGACTGGTCCCCATGTCATCCCGATGATAATCAATGTCAATAAGATGGTTAAAAAGGAGCCAAGAGTGTCAAGGACTACCTTCGACTCAGAGCTGTCATCCAGTTCAAGCATCTCGGAAGCACTAGGTTTCTTTCCCTTCTTCTTGGCAGTTCTCTTGGTGACTTTCTTGGCCTTCGTGGCCCTTTTGGAAGCTTCATGATCATATTCTTTCTTCCAAAAGTCATCATCAGCCTGCAAAAGTCATCAAAGTTGAGTCAAACAAAGTATTTAAGGATGAAGTTAAAATAAGTAACTTAAAGACTTACTCCTGGTGCCAGGTTAGATACGCAGAAAGGGCTTAGGCCCACTTTACTGCAGTCCACCGGGCTTTCGCGAAGAAGAGACTTTGTCATTTCGTTGATGGCGTCGTCAGATAAATCCTTAGGGCTGTGGCGTAGTGGATCCTTTTTGGCACTAGTGTAAGTGCACATTAAGCCGGCGCGGTGACTCAATGGAATGACCCGCCATGAAACCCAGCATCGAACCAAGTCAATGCCAGTTAAGCCGTTTCCCAACAGAGCCTTGACCTTGGCAATGGTAGGGCGAGTTTCTTGAGTTCAGCGGCTGTCAACTTGTCAGGGAGAGGATGATTTGATTCAAGATGCGGGGCACGAAAGCTGGGCAGCCGGTTCTCGTCAGTCAGAGAAGTATCCTTGCAATAGAACCATGTCTGGTTCCAGTCCTTAGGGTGACTCGGCAGACGGGCATAAAGGAAAATAGCATCTCTCCTGCGCTGAATTGAGATTCCACCAAGCTCCAGACTGGGTCCATTGGAGTACTCATTCTGGCAGTTCAAATAAAAGTACTCTCTGAATAGCTCCACACTTGGCTCTTCTTGAAGATACACCTCACAGAAAACTTGGAAATTGCATATATTTGACACGGAATTGGGTCCGATGTCTTGAGGATGAAGATTAAAAAAGTGCAGTACGTCACGGAAGAATTTAGAGCCGGGCGGTGAGAAGCCCCAGTTCATATGATCAGTAAAGACAATGACTTCGTCCTCCTTTGGCTGAGGTTTCTCCTCTTCCGGCTTAGGAGCGCGGTAATGCATGACAGACTTCTTTGGCAAATAGCCGGTTTTCACAAAGTCCTGGAGTGTGTTCTTAGTGACAATGGAAGGAACCCAGTTACATGAAGTGGTTGTCTTTGGGGCCATTGCGGAGAAAGAAGCCTAAAAAGAAAAAGAACAAGTTTGCCAGTTTAAAATTAAGCCGGTGGGAAAGTACTACAGCACATATTCAGAATGGTGGCTTAAAAAGGGGCCTAATGGTATATGACTAGTTACAACGGGCTATGTAAGCCGCCATGAGCAGTTTGACATCTATCAAAGAAGAAATCTGTTGAGCATTGAATTTAACTATAGTTGGTGATATAAGCCGCCATGACCAAGTTGGTTTATCAGGAAGAAAATTTTACTAAGTCCCGGACAAACAGGTTTCACAGATTACAATTATAAATTTGGATCTGGTGCTGTGTGAAAAATAAAATAAATCAAAAACCTAAAGCATTACAGCAGCAGAAGATCTAGTACAAGGGGGACATCTATGCATCTGCGAAGCAGGCTTTGAGACAGCAAAAGGAAGGGAAACAGGTTCCGCACGTCCTCATAGGGATACTCGGATCTAAAACAAGGGCTACCGAGAAGAACTATGAAGAACGTGAAGAACTCAGAAACCCTAATGCAGATTTGGAGCGTTCGAGGGTGAGCACTTACGGAGGCATATCAGACTGCGGTGGAGCGCCGGTGTTCTCTGGACCAAAACAGGTTGATGCAGTGGCCAAGGACGAGGCGGACGGTGAGCTTCACGGCGGCGGCGAAGCTCGAGTGATAGGAGACTCGCGAGAGGAGGAGGAAGACGAAGGAAAAAGGGGAGAATGAGAAGGGGTCGTTCGACCCTATTTATAAGGAAAGGTAACAGATGGGCGCGAAAAACGAGGAGGTCCAAAAACATGGTTATCCAGCTGCTCGGGCGCCTCGATTCTTGGGACAATCATTAAAGGTAAAGATCTGTTTGGGATATGTTAGATATTGTGAAAAGTAATGACAGGTGACGTCATGGCGAGTTATCACAAGTCCAGGAGATGACGTCATGGCAGGTTACAAATTCTCGCACAAATGAAGAAGGGAGGATTTTCCTAATTGTTGAAGATTGACATGAACCAGTTCAAATCAACCTGGGGCCTAATGTTGGGGATATAACTATTAGGTATGACCCGCCCAAGAGACCGGGTCATACCTATAAATATTCATAATATGAAGCCCACGAGGATATCGAAGATGGCAGTTCACAAGCAAAGGCCCAAGGCCCAGGGGCGACTTAAAGCCTGTAGGAGTGAAAACCACCATATATGTAAGACTTGTATTGTAAGGCATGTAAAATAGTCACCGAGCCGAACATGTTATCTATGAGCCGGCCGAGACTCCGTGAGCCGCTGGGCGTTGACCTGTGTATATAAAGGGACGACCCGGCGGTGGTTCAGGGCAAGAAACAAGAGGTCGAAAGCTAGGTCAAGCGGATTCGCTCCCTGGTAATTGAGACATAAGCAATACCACCTCAAACTGGATTAGGCCTTTACCTTCACCGCAAGGGGCCAAACCAGTATAAACTCATGTGTCCTTTGTCCCGTTTAACCCCTTTAAGCTAACCTAGTTGCGATGGCTCCACGACTAAGTCCTTCCGCTAGGACATCTGCCGTGACTATTCCACGACAGTAATGTTACTATCTACAAAGCTTGACTTGTTGCGAAAGGTTTTTGAAAAGTTCAAGGAGTTGACTACGATGAGACTTTCTCACCCATAGCGATGCTTAAGTTTGTCTGAATCATGTTAGCAATTGTCGTTTTATGACTATGAAATTTGGCAGATGGATGTCAAAACTGCATTCCTGAATGGATTTCTGGAAGAAGGGTTGTATATGATGCAACCAGAAGTTTTTGTTGATCCAAAGGGTGCGAACAAAGTGTGCAAGCTCCAGCGATCCATTTATGGACTGGTGCAAGCCTCTCGAAGTTGGAATAAACGCTTTGATAGTGTGATCAAAGCATATGGTTTTATATAGACTTTTGGAGAAGCCTGTATTTACAAGAAAGTGAGTGGGAGCTCTGTAGCATTTCTAATATTATATGTGGATGACATATTGTTGGTTGGAAATGATATAGAATTTCTGGATAGCATAAAGGGATACCTGAATAAGAGTTTTTTCATGAAAGACCCAGGAGAAGCTGCTTACATATTGGGCATCAAGATCTATAGAGATAGATCAAGACTCTTAATTGGACTTTCACAAAGCACATACCTTGATAAAATTTTGAAGAAGTTCAAAATGAATCAGTTAAAGAAAGGGTTCTTGCCTGTGTTACAAGGTGTGAAGTTGAGTCAGACTCAATGCCCGACCACTGCAGAAGATAGAGAGAAAATGAAAGTCATACCCTATGCTTCAGCCATAGGTTCTATCATGTATGCAATGTTGTGTACTAGACCTGATGTGTGCCTTGCTATAAGCATAGTAGGGAGGTACCAAAGTAATCCCGGAGTGGAGCACTGGACAGCGGTCAAGAACATACTGAAATACCTGAAAAGGACTAAGGATATGTTTCTCGTTTATGGAGGTGACAAAGAGCTCATCGTAAATGGTTACATCGATGCAAGCTTTGACTCTAATCTGGATGACTCTAAGTCGCAAATCGGATATGTATTTTTATTCAATGGAGGAGCTGTCAGTTGGTGCAGTTCCAAGCAGAGCGTCATGGCGGTATCTACGTGTGAAGCGGAGTACATTGCTGCTTCAGAAGCAGCAAATGAAGGAGTCTGGATGAAGGAGTTCATATCCGATCTAGGTGTCATACCTAGTGCATCGGGTCCAATGAAAACCTTTTGTGACAATACTGGTGCAATTGCCTTGGCAAAGGAATCCAGATTTCACAAAAGAACCAAGCACATCAAGAGACGCTTCAATTCCATCCGTCAAGTGTCGGAGGGGGACATAGAGATTTGCAAGATACATACAGATCTGAATGTTGCAGACCCGCTGACTAAGCCTCTTTCACGAGCAAAACATGATCAGCACCAAAACTCCATGCGTGTTAGAATCATTACTATGTAATCTAGATTATTGACTCTAGTGCAAGTGGGAGACTGAAGGAAATATGCCCTTGAGGCAATAAAAACGTTATTATTTATTTCCTTATTTCATGATAAATGTTTATTATTCATGCTAGAATTGTATTATCCGGAAACTTAGTACATGTGTTAATACATAGACAAAACATAGTGTCCCTAGTATGCCTCTACTTGACTAGCTCATTAATCGAAGATGGTTATGTTTCCTAACCATAGACATGTGTTGGCATTTGAGAACGAGATAACATCATTAGAATAATGATGTGATAGACATGACCATCTGTTAGCTTAGAATTATGATCGTTACAGTTTCATTGCTACTGCTTTCTTCATGACTTATACATGTTCCTCCAATATGAGATTATGCAACTCCCGAATACTGGAGGAACACCTTGTGTGATATCAAACATCAGAACATAAATGGGTGATTATAAACATGCTCTACAGGTGTTTCCAAACGTGTTTGTTGGGTTGGCATACATCAAGATTAGGATTTGTCACTCTGTGTTTCGAAGAGATATCTTTGGGACCTCTCGGTAATGCTCATCACTATAAGCCTTGCAAGCATTGTACCTAATGAGTTAGTTGCAGGCTGAAGTATTATGGAATGAGTAAAGAGACTTTCTGGTAACGACATTGAACTAGGTATGATGATACCGACGATCGAATCTCGGGCAAGTAACATACCGATGACAAAGGGAACAACATATGTTGTTATGCAGTTTGACCGATAAAGATCTTCGTAGAATATGTGGGAGCCAATATGAACATCCAGGTTCCCCTATTGGTTATTGACGGGAGATGTGTCTCGGTCATGTCTACATAGTTTTCGAACCCGTAGGGTCCGCACGCTTAACGTTTGATGACGATATGTATTATGAGTTATGTATTTTTGATGACCAAAGTTTGTTCGGAGTCTCGGATGAGATCACAGATGTGACGAGGAGTCTCAAAATGGTCGAGACATCAAGATTGATATATTGTACGGCTATATTCGGACACCGGAAGTGTTCCGGAAAAGTTTCGGATAAAACCGGAGTGTCGGAGGGTTACCGGAACCCCCCAGGGGAACTAATGGGCCTCGATGGGCCTTAGTGGGAAGAGAGGAAGGGCCGGGAGGGGTTGGTCGCCCCCCCCCCCTTGGGTCCGAATTGGACTAGGGGAAGGGGGCGGCGCCCCCTTTCCTGAAAGTGCAACTATCCCTGGGTGGTTTTGGTAATTCCTAACAACATATTCCTCATTGAGCTAATGCCATTTCAAGATAAATATTTCAGGAAAGCTCAATGATTGGCATGGCATGGATGAGAAAAGTGGATCCCTCAAAATGCTAAGGACAAAAGGATTGGCTCAAGCTCAAAGCACAAGACCCTACATTTTTTATTTTAGTGATCCAAGATCAGATTGAGTCTATAGGAAAAGCCAATACTATCAAGGAGGGATGAGGTGTTGCTTAATGGCTTTCTTGCTCAAAATGCTTAGTGATATGCTCCAAAGCCCTCAACTACTTTCTCATATCCACATATGACCTAAACCAAAAGTCAAACTCGGCCCCACCGATTCTTTCTATCCGGCGCCACTGAGTTCAGATGTCATAGCCACTGCCACAAACCCTAGGCAAATCGGTCTCACCGGTAGGGATCTCGGTCTCACCGAGATGGGAATGCAATCTCTCTGTTTCCCTTCGTAACGTTTCGGTCAAACCGAGATGAGCGATCGGTCCCACCGAGATTGCAATGCAAACTCTCTGTTTCCCTTTTGTAATGTTTCGGTCAAACCGAGATGAGAGAATCGGTCCCACCAAGTTTGCCTGACCAACCCTCTCTGTGTCCATTACCAAAATTGGTCTCACTGAGTTTGTATAATCGGTCTCACCGAGATTACGTTATGCCCTAACCCTAACCATATCAGTCCCACCGAGTTGCATGTCAGTCCCACCGAAAATCTTAACGATCACATTATTTGCTAAATCGGTCCGACCGAGTTTGACGATTCGGTCCCATCGAGTTTGGTAAGTTGTGTGTAATGGTTAGATTTTGTGTGGAGGCTATATATACCCCTCCACCCACTCTTCACTCGTGGAGAGAGCCATCAGAACATGCCTACACTTCCAACATACATTTTCTGAGAGAGAACCACCTACACTTGTGTTGAGACCAAGATATTCCATTCCTACCATATGAATCTTGATCTCTAGCCTTCCCCAAGTTGTTTTCCACTCAAATCTTCTTTCCACCAAATCCAAATCCTGTGAGAAAGAGTTGTGTGTTGGGGAGACTATCATTTGACGCACAAGAGCAAGGAGTTCATCATCAACACACCATTTGTTACTTCTTGGAGAGTGGTGTCTCCTAGATTGGCTAGGTGTCACTTGGGAGCCTCCGACAAGATTGTGGAGTTGAACCAAGGAGTTTGTAAGGGCAAGGAGATCGCCTACTTCGTGAAGATCTACCCTAGTGAGGCATGTACTTCATGGGCGACGGCCATGGTGGGATAGACAAGGTTGCTTCTTCGTGGACCCTTCGTGGGTGGAGCCCTCAATGGACTTGCGCAGCCATTACCCTTCGTGGGTTGAAGTCTCCATCAACGTGGATGTACGATAGCACCACCTATCGGAACCACGACAAAAACATCCGTGTCTCCTATTGCGTTTGCACTCTCCAAACCCTTCCCTTTACATTCTTGCAAGTTGCATGCTTTACTTCCCGCTTCTCATATACTCTTTGCATGCTTGCTTGAATTGTGTTAAGATTGCTTGACCTGTGTTAAGTTGCTAAAATCTGCCAAGAACTAAAATTGGGAAAAGGCTAGATTTTTATTTGGTCAAGTTGTCTAATAACCCCCCCTCTAGACATACTTTCGATCCTACACCTTCCCTTCCCCCTCTTCCTTCCTTCTTCCCCCTCTTCCTTAGGTGGAAACCTACTAGGACTTGGAGTCCTAGTAGGATTCCCCTCTCCTGGTGTGCCCTAGGTGATCCGGCCGGCCTCCCCCTTTCTCCTTTATATACAGGGGCAGGGGGGCAACCTAGAACACACAATTTTCTCTCCCAACCGTGTGCAGTGCCCCCCCCCTCCACAGTTACACACCTCGATCATACCATCGTAGTGCTTAGGTGAAGCCCTACGTTAGTAACATCATCATCACCGTCGTCACGTCATCGTGCTGACGGAACTCACCCTCGTCCTCAACTGGATTAAGAGCACGAGGGACTTCATCGAGCTGAACGTGTGCTAAACATGGCGGTGTCGTACGTTCGATACTTGATCGGTTGGATCATGAAGAAGTTCGACTACATCAACCACGTTATTGAAACGCTTCCGCTTTTGGTCTACGAGGGTATGTAGACACACTCTCCCCTCTCGTTGCTATGCATCACCTAGATAGATCTTGCGTGATCGTAGGAATTTTTTTGAAATTACTACGTTTCCCAACATTAAGTGGGGTCCAAGTGAGCAGAGTCAGAGTGACTGAAGTGATGCTCAACCAAATCCTATGTCTTCGAGCGAAGACGATGAGAGCAAACCTTATCCAGAGTTGGGTGAGTCAGCTTTGCTTGTAGCCCAAGCCAAGCTGCCACGTGTGTTTGAAATCTGACCGTTGGACACGTGTCAGTTCCTTAGTGACCCAGGGTCATTTCGGACATATCAGGTCGGGTTGCCTCTTGGCTATAAATAGCCCACCCCCACACCATAAATTGGTGGCTGTTGTTAGTGCACGGCTTTTGTCGTTTGAGAGCAACCCACCTCCGAAGCATTAGAGAGAGACATCCTTGCAAGGACTAAGCCCAAAACACCCAGAGCCAAAGAGTGTTAGGCATCATTGAAGTCTTTCTGTCCGCGTGATCCGAAGACTTGTTACACTTGAGGACTGTGAATCCTCCAGCCGGTTAGGTGTCGCATTCTGAGCATCCAAGAGCCATTGTGGATTGCTGGTGAACGAAGTCTGTGAAGGTTTGGAAGTCTACCTTGAAGACTTACCAAAGTGATTTGGCGAGGATTGGGTGTCCTTAGATCAAGGGGAATAAGGTGAAGACACAGTCTTCTGAGTTCAATCTCAGCCTCCCTAACCAGACGTACAGTTGTCACAGCAACTGGAACTGGTCTACCAAATCCTTGTCTTCACCAAGAAATTGGTTCTATCCCCTACTCTCCTCACTTTACAGTTTGTCTTCGTGAAGTCATTGCTTGCCTTCCTGATTCATTTGACTTCATTGTGTGAAGACTTATATCTGTTTAGCTTCGTACTATCTTCCATTCTGATCCTGTCTACCTAGTTGCAATTAGTCTTCGTGCTTTCATTGTATTGTATGCTTGACTAATGCTTGCCTAGTGTAGTCCTCATTCTACTGCTTACTATATATTAGTTTACTTGTTTGTTTTCAAAGCCACCGTGTTTTGAAGACTTTCATAAAAATCGCATGTTCACCCCCCTCTAATCGATAACTAGCACTTTCAGGAGGTCTTCTCCATGTCTTCTGGAGTCTCTTGAGGCGTCTCAAGCATCAGAGTGGTGACTTGAGCTGGTGGAGTGCAGGGAATCACTTCATGCAGTGGGGAGTTGGGTGGTGCTCTTCCAAAACACACCTTGTGTGATTGGCGTCGTGGGACTGCCAATACTTATCAATTCATTGCTCGTAGGAGCAGGCAATGATACCGGGTTGGGCTCGAGCTGAGGAAGGACTTCATCATCAACATTGTCATCTTGACCAATGTCTTCTGCTGCGGTGGAGTGTACAACTGGAATATCTTCAGACACATGGGCCTCTATGGAAGTAGGCTCATGCACAACGAGACGACGCTCGCGATTGGTGGAGGCTGGTGGTGCAACAGAAATAGGTTCAACATTTAATGTCTCTTGAGGAGATGTACAGGCTTGGTGTGAAGACTTTGAAGACTTCGTCTTCGACTTCTTCTGCGAGGGAGTAGAATCAGAGGTATCCTGGTGCTTTCTCTTCTTGGCTTCAGCCTTAGCTTGCTTAGTCTTAGTCTTCTTCTTGTCAGAAGCTGCAGAAGGGACCTTTGGCTTCGAGCTAGTCATACTGGCAGGGAAGACAATGCTTGGCCTTTCCTGCCTTGGGGCTTCGGGTTCAGCTTCAGCAGCTTTCTTCTTCTTCTTGGCAGCATGCCTGGGGTCAATGCTTGGGCGCCCAAGAGCCTTTCACTTCACAGCCTCATTGTGAGCCTGGACGCACTTTTCAGCATAAAACTTTAGCCGCTCACGAGAGCCTTTCGCTTCCTCATGCTTCTTCTGAAACTGAGCCATGAGGTCAATCATCATCTGCTTGAAATTCTGGACCTCAGTTACACTAAGCTTGGCCATATGCTTCTTGAATAGGGCCTTCTCATGATTTATCTTGTCTTTTATCTCAATAATCTTTTGAGCGATTGCAAGCTCCTTGGCAATGCAGCCTGGAAATGTGACGTTGATGTCAATTGGCAGCTGCAAGTCATCAATGTTGAGCGAGGTGTCCTCAAACCATTCATCAATGAAGTTGTTGAGGATATCAACATCAAAGAGAGGCAGATCCTTGAAGATTTAAGCCTCTTGCTTGCTCTTAATCAGCATCTCCAGAGCATCGTCAGCAAGATCTTCGTCACTTGATAGATCAATAACATTCTCTTCATTTTGCAGAATGCTTGCAGGTGTAAGGTCATGCCCAGAAATCTACTTAGGCTGCCTGGATCTCTTGGATATGCGTGATTGATCTTCAGACTGCATAGTGGATTTAGGAGGTGCAGATTTCAATGGCTTCACACTTGAAGCTTTTGGTGTTGCAGAAGATTTTAAAGCCTTAGATTTCTTCTTTGGCTTCGGGGGCTCTGGAACATCCTCATGCTCCTCTTCAGCAGTAGCATCTTGGACAGTGGCCATTTGGGCAGCAATGTGGGAGAGAAGTCCATTGAAGTCATTGAAAGGGCCAATGATATCTTGATTGGCTTCACGACTGCCATCTGGCCTTGGAGCAGCTGGGCCAGGGTTGAAGTCAAGCCCCGGCTCCTTCGTGCTTTGGATGGCAGAACCGCGTGCAAACTGAAGATTTTGTTCAAACAAAGCATCATCACGACACCATAGAAGACTAGATGGGTTGGCATCTTTAGGCCGAGGACCTCGGACATGCAAGGGTAGAATTCCTGTACAATGGCTTTAGCCCTCGTCTTGGGGATAAGCTTCCTGTATACAATATCGGCCCAGGGTGGCCTCACAGCATTCTTCTTAGCATACTCAGGGGTAACAAAGTGGTATTTGAACCATTCCTCTGCCCAGTGCCTGTGAATCCATTGAACCCTGGATTTTTGCTGAGTGTAAGATTCATCTGGATCAGACTTGTACATTTCATAGAGATCAGGGGGTAGGTCCAAGGCAGTGTTGTCGTGGCGCTATCTGCCACCCTTCTTTGAAGATTTGCTAAAAGCCATTGATGGCAGACTGAAAGGCTTCACAAAAGTGTTTGGCTACAATCTGCTGGTCAGACAAGAGCTGGCTTCAGGTGACTCAATATGATGTTATAAGACCTCTGCAAATGAATGCATACTATGAGAACCAAGGGATTCCCCCACGGACATTTAGTCATGATAGCATTAGAGATGCAAGGGAAGGGTAAGAGGTCATATGCATTCTCATAATATTTTGAAGATAAATCAGTTTGAAGACATTGACCTCATATTGTGAAGACATTCACTTATCGGTGTGAGTTGGTTCTTGCTTGTGTATAGCTATTGTCAGTGTCAAAACCGGCGGATCTCGGGTAGGGGGTCCTGAACTGTGCGTCTAGGCGGATGGTAACAGGAGACAAGGGACACGATGTTTTACCCAGGTTCGGGCCCTCTTGATGGAGGTAAAACCCTACGTCCTGCTTGATTGATATTGATATTGTGGATGTTTACAAGAGTGGATCTACCACGAGATCAAGGAGGCTAAACCCTAGAAGCTAGCCTATGGTATGATTGTAATGGTTGTTGTTGTGTCCTACGGACTAGAGCCATCCGGTTTATATAGACACGGGAGAGGGCTAGGGTTACATAGAGTCGGTTACAATGGTAGGAGATCTACGTATCCGTATCACCAAGCTTGCCTTCCACGCCAAGGAAAGTCCCATCCGGACACGGGACGAAGTCTTCAATCTTGTATCTTCATAGTCTTGGAGTCCGGTCGATGATGATAGTCCGGCCGATGATAGTTCGGCCGATGATGGTAGTCCGGCTATCCGGACACCCCCTAATCCGGGACTCCCTCAGTAGCCCCCGAACCAGGCTTCAATGACGATAAGTCCAGCATGTGTGTAGTCTTCGGCGTTGCAAGGCGGGTTCTCCTTCAAGTTCTACGTACCTGCTGAACAGTGTCCGGCTTCCTCATCAATGTTGCGCGTCTTGGCTTCCACGACCAATAACGGCCTTCTTCCATGCGTCGCGCGAATGTGAAAAGCCAGGGTATCTTTTATGTTTTACCCCCTAGTTGTGCGAATAATCTGCCTATAAGGGAGGCAAGAATCCAGATCCAAATCACCATCTTCCTCCCGCAAATACTCATCGGAGCGCTTTCGACCAAGAATCCATTCCATCATGGACCGTCAACGTGGCTCCTCTTCTCGCGCTCCCAGCCCTTTGCCAGGAGATTGGAGGAGATGCTCTGTTCCGCACAACGAGCTGGTGAAGCTCCAAGCGGGGGGATATCTCCCTCCGGCCTTTATGGTTCCGGTTCGAACCGGGCTGGCCACCTACAAAGGTGGGAAGCAAGCGGAGGTTACCCCAAGTCCCAACAAAGGGGAGCGGGTATGCTTCGTCCCCTATCTGATAAGGGGGCTCGGATTTCCTGTACATCCATTCCTCCGCGGGCTCCTGGAGTTCTACGGACTCCAGCTTCATCACCTCACGCCCGCCTCAATCCTGCATATTGCGGGTTACGTAGCTCTTTGCGAGCTATTCCTGGGCGTCGAGCCCCATTTCGCGCTGTGGAAGAGGTTGTTCTGCCTTGTACCCCGTTCTCATGAGGGGTCCATATATCAAGTGGGCGGCACCGAAATATGGCGCATTACTGGGACCGGATATCCATCCGAAACCCCTAAGAAGGCGTCCGAAGAGTGGCCTTCGGAATGGTTTTATATAGAAGACGCTCCGCTGCCGGACCCTGTTCGGATCGGCCTCCCGGAGTTCAGTAATGCTCCTCTGAAGAAATGCCTTAGTTGGCGTCCGCGGAGCCCCCAACTGGAGGAAGACAAGAGCGTCCATTATTTGATGGGCCAAATAAGGTTACTGGCCCATGTCGGGTTGACCATGATTGGAGTCATGGCGACATGCATTATGCGGGGGGTGCAGTCACTACAATACAGGGGCCACCCCATGTGGGATTTCAATGGGGAGGACGATGCCACCCGTCATGGCCGCAAAGGGCCAGATTCGGTCGAAGATCTGGTGACGATCCCGTCCGGCCTGTATGAAGGGGAGAAGGAGGATTTCCTTCGGACGAACCCGTTAAATGGGTTCTCCATGAATAATCCCCGGCCTTGGGTAAGCGAACACTCTGCGTGCCCGACCCATGCTTTTTGAAACTTAAGTTTCTTATCTTGTGTTCTTCTTTCGACGCAGGAGCTGCGCCGGATCGTGGAGGACATGCTAAGTCCAGCTCTGCAACCCGAGGATCCAGAGAGATCCCGGGATCCGGCCTCCGAAGAGGATCCGGACATAATGGTGGAGCTAATCGATGGGGTGTTCCACCAGCTCAGCATGGACAATGCTTTAGTCGCCATCACGGCCGACTATCCCGGACTATATCCGGCTTCCCAGGTGATTGCGACCGAAGCCCTGACACCTTCATTCCTTCCTTGCTTATTTCTGACCACCGTATACGATGGCGCTGTGCAGGAGGCGCCCTTAGGGCAAGAAGCCGAGCCCGCGGTGGCTGGCCAACAAAGGCCAGTCTGGACCAGTAGGCGGAAGAGGAGCGCGGCACGGGCTGAAACGTCGCCGCAAAGGTGTAGCTCACAATTCATTATTTAGAGCAACGTTCCTAGGAAGCGTTTGAGTGCTCATGACTTTTGTAGGGAAAAAAGCGTCCGCCGGACTGCGGGCGTGGAGGTTGCCGATCCAACCTCTACCAGCCAGGCTCCAGCACCTGGTCTGGAGGGGGAGGCGAGCGCAAGGCGCGAGCCGGACGTTCCTCCGATGGAGGATGCCGACAGACTGTCCGCCACCAAGTCTGAGGTGGAGAGTGCCCTGAATCACAGGCACCGCCGGACAGTATTTCGTGACGCGTGCTTCTCCCCCAAGGCGTTGAATGCCTTTAACGCGGGGGACGCGCACCTTCGTGCTGCTCAAGATGGTTTTACCAGAGCCAGGGAGCAGTATGTAAAAGACATACGGGTAAGAGAATTTAATAGTTGTATATGCTAGTAGCCCCCGAGACTTAAAGTAGTTATATTAACTGATTTAAGGATCATATGAAACGTAGGATCTTACCGAGAAGAATACCCAACTGTCTCAGGAGCTGCAAGAGTGCAAGGCCCAACTTGAGGCTGCACTCTCTGGCGCAGGAGGAAACACAGGGACCTCTCCTGGTAACATATTATTTTAGAAAGATAAGTAGCATTTGACCTTTGCGCAAGTCTAAAAAATGACGTTGCAGGTGCTGCCGGACAAGATCCGGACAGGCAAGAACTTCTGCGCCAACTAAAGGCCAGCGAGAGGGTGCTGCATAAGGTGCAGCATGAAAGGAACAAGCTCCAGGATGCCCATGCCCAGCTTGGAGAAGAGCTGAAAGGCATTCGGGCCAAGTTGTCGGGCTCCGTTAAGGAGAATCAGCGGCTTCGTCGCGGCATCTATAGTAAGTGCTTGAGCGAACTCCTTTGAAAAGAAGAGTTCGGCGAGGAAGTCAATTTGACAGAATATGTCTGCAGGTATGCTCACAGGTCGCCCTGCGGAGGAGATGCCCGTATCAACGGGTGATCAACTTCCCGAATTGTTGCAACTGATCGAACGAGTTCGGCAGGCAATGAGCGGCGTCATCCAGGCTTTATGGCCAGCCTTCTCCTTACCCGAGGGTCTTGGGGAGCTTGCGGAGAAGCTTCAGGGAGTGCGGCAGCGCTTCCATTTATGGAAGATTTCGGCCTGCCGCCAAGGTGCCAGGGAGGCCTGGGCCATGGTAAAGACGCGGTACAAGAAGGCGGATCCCAACCACATGGCCGAAGTCGGACCTGTGGGGCCCGATGGGAAGGAGATCCCTGTGAGTTTAGTATACGGCCAAGTAGAGCTGGCCGCTAAATTTTCCCAACAGGACTGTAAATTAGACAACCTATTAGACGGGATTGAGGAAGAATACAATCAGTCGATTTGACAATGTATTATAAAATGACATATAAAATGCCTTCTAGCCGGATTGTAGATCGTTTGTCTTTGCCGACCTTTTCGCTTCGACCTCGGGACCCTAGAGTCCGGAGTGTGTCCGAATACCTTCTCGGTTATGAAACAACCGGGGTATGCATGGAGACCAGGCGTAGGGGTCATTAGTGCTTTATCAGACAAGTGCCCAACTAGTTATGTTATATTACATGGGTAGTAAGAAACATCTTCCAGGGAGAATAGTTCCGTTAAGGGTTCCTTTCCTCTGGGGGTGGCATGCCCTAAAGTGCATGTCCGGACTGCGAAAAAAGCAGAAAAACATCTGGGGGCAGATAAATAAGTGGATAAAAAATCATCTTTTAAGTCACCGACCGAATATTCCCTTAAGAACGCTAGCTTTCGGCTTCACCCAGTCTGAGGTACACATCCGGTTGACCCGGCAGTAACAATCGCAGAGGTGCTCCCTTTACCTCCTAGCCGAACAATCGGGAACGTAGGGGTAAGCACAGGAGCCAGGCAACCCAGCTTGGCCAAAACTTAAGTCATATCGATGCATATAATGGTGAATAAAAGGTACATGTGGAGGCTTGACACATGTGCTGGGCATGAAGCCCTTATAATTAAGCTTCTGGTAAAGAAGCCCCCAGGTATAATGAGTGCGGATAGCACATCAATTGCGCGCGAATGTTGCGCAAGTAGGCCCTTTAAGGCTTTGATGAATAGGGTTGAGAAGAAAAAGATAAACAAAAGGCAGCTGAAGTAAAAAAATTGGACGGGGGGAAAGGGACGAACTCTTAGTCCGGCGCTAGGCATAGAATCTTCGGAGGCGGGCTGCGTTCCATGGGTTCGGCTCGAGTCGGTTATCCGATGCATTTCGTAGACGGTACGCTCCGCCGGTCAGGACTTGATCGATGATGAAGGGGCCTTCCCATTTGGGCTTGAGCTTGTCCTTTTTCTTGTCCGGCAGGCGTAGAACTAGTTCGCCAACGTTGTAAGTCTTGGCCCGTACTTCTCTGCTTTGGTATCTTCGAGCCTGTTGCTGATAAAATGCGGAACGAGCCTTGGCGACGTCGCATTCTTCCTCCAATGCGTCCAAGCTGTCCTGCCGATCCAACTCGGCTTCTCTTTCTTCGTACATGCGCACTCGAGGTGAGTCATGAATGATGTCGCAGGGCAAAACTGCTTCTGCGCCGTATACCATAAAAAATGGTGTGAATCCGGTAGTACGGTTAGGCGTTGTCCGCAGCCCCCAGAGTACGGAGTCGAGCTCCTCTACCCAGTGCGTGTCAGATTTCGTAAGGGACCGCACTAGTCTGGGTTTGATGCCGCTCATTATTAGACCATTTGCTCGTTCCACTTGACCGTTGGTTTGAGGGTGATAGACTGAAGCGTAATCGAGCTTGATGCCCATATTTTTGCACCATGATTTAACCTCGTCGGCCGTGAAGTTCGTGCCGTTATCGGTGATGATGCTGTGGGGGACACCGTAACGGTGTACTACCCCGGATATGAAGTCTATCACTGGTCCGGACTCTGCCGTTTTAACTGGCTTGGCCTCTATCCATTTGGTGAATTTATCCACCATGACCAATAGGTATCTTTGCTTGTGGGTTCCCCCTTTAAGTGGTCCAACCATGTCAAGCCCCCAGACCGCGAACGGCCAGGTAATGGGTATAGTTTTGAGGGCGGTGGGTGGCATATGGCTCTGATTAGCAAAGAGCTGACAACCGACGCATCTTTGGACTAAGTCCTGAGCATCTGCCCGGGCCGTCGGCCAATAAAATCCTGTACGGAATGCCTTTCCTACAAGGGCCCGGGCTGTGGCGTGGTGTCCGCCTAGTCCGGCGTGAATTTCAGCCAGAAGGTCTCGCCCTTCCTCTTCGGAGATACACCTTTGAAGGACTCCGGTTGTGCTTTTCTTATAGAGTTCTCCCTCATGGACCTTGTAGGCTTTAGATCGCCGGACTATGCAGCGGGCCTCATTATGGTCTTCGGGAAGTTCCTGCCTAAGCAAGTAGGCGAGGAATGGTTCTGTCCACGGGGCAATTACTGCCATTATGTCGTGGGCTGAAGGTGTTATGTCATCGGCTGAATCGCCGGTTGGTGCGGCTTGTTCCGGTTTGTTATTTCCGGACTCCTCTTCCCATAGTACGGATGGCTTGAAGAGCCGTTCCAAGAAGATGTTAGGAGGGACAGCGTCGCGTTTTGCGCCGATGCGTGCCAGTACGTCGGCTGCTTGGTTATTATCCCGGGCTACGTGATGGAATTCAAGTCCTTCAAACCGGGCTGACATTTTTAGGACAGCGTTGCGATATGCTGCCATTTTCGGATCTTTGGCGTCAAAGTCTCCGTTTATTTGGGATATTGCGAGGTTTGAATCCCCGCGCACCTCTAGGCGTTGAATGCCCATGGAGATTGCCATCCGGAGACCATGTAAAAGGGCCTCGTATTCGGCTGCGTTGTTGGAGTCCGTGTACATTATCTGAAGTACGTATTGGACTGTGTCCCCGGTCGGGGACGTCAATACGATGCCAGCCCCCAATCCGGCTAACATTTTAGAGCCGTCGAAGTGCATAATCCAATTGGAGTATGCGCCGTACTCTTTAGGGAGTTCGGCTTCGGTCCATTCAGCGACAAAGTCAGCCAAAACTTGTGACTTTATAGCTCGCCGAGGTTTGTAAGTTATATCAAATGGTAAGAGCTCAATGGCCCATTTTGCAATCCTGCCCGTCGCGTCGCGGTTGTTTATAATGTCGTTAAGTGGTACTTCAGAGGCCACTGTTATCGAACACTCTTGAAAGTAGTGTCGGAGCTTCCGGGATGCCATGAACACCGCGTATGCTATCTTCTGATAGTGCGGGTAACGGGACTTGCAGGGGGTTAACACAGTGGATACGTAGTATACTGGTTTTTGAAGAGGGAATTTATGCCCTTCTGTCTCTCGTTCGACGACGAGTACCGCGCTTACAACTTGATGCGTTGCTGCGATGTATAACAACATTGGTTCGCCCAGGTTGGGTGCAGCCAGGACCGGATTTGTTGCCAATATGGCCTTTATTTCTTCGAGTCCGGCGGTGGCAGCATCCGTCCACTCGAAGTGTTCGGTGCGCCTAAGGAGGCGATAGAGGGGCAATGCCTTTTCTCCTAGACGGGAGATAAAGCGGCTTAGAGCCGCCACGCATCCAGTCAATTTTTGTATTTGCTTGAGGTCTTTTGGGATATCTAGCTGTGACAGAGCTCGGATCTTGGCTGGGTTTGCTTCAATTCCTCTACCGGATATGATGAAGCCCAGCAGCTTTCCAGCTGGTACGCCGAAAACGCATTTTTCCGGATTCAGCTTGATGTCATATGCTCTGAGGTTGTCGAATGTGAGCCTCAAGTCGTCTACTAGAGTTTCGACGTGTTTAGTTTTGACGACTACGTCGTCTACGTATGCCTCTACTGTTTTGCCAATCTGGGTAGCCAGACATGTCTGAATCATGCGCTGATATGTTGCGCCGGCGTTTTTAAGTCCGAAGGGCATCGTGTTGAAGCAGAATGGTCCATATGGAGTAATGAATGCCGTTGCGGCTTGATCCGCTTCTGCCATCTTGATTTGATGATAGCCGGAGTATGCGTCCAGGAAGCACAATGAATCGTGCCCTGTAGTGGCATCGATGATTTGGTCGATGCGGGGGAGGGGGAAGGGATCCTTTGGGCAGGCTTTATTTAGGTCTTTGAAATCGACACATAGGCGCCAGGATTTGTCCTTCTTTGGTACCATTACCAGGTTTGCTAGCCAATCCGGATGTTTGATGTCTCTGATGAATCCGGCTTCCAATAGTTTGGCTAGCTCTTCTCCCATTGCCTGTCTTTTGGGTTCGGAAAATCGTCGAAGAGCCTGTTTGACTGGCTTGAATCCTTTTAGGATGTTTAGGCTGTGTTCTGCCAATCTGCGTGGGATTCCGGGCATATCCGAGGGGTGCCAGGCAAAAATGTCCCAATTTTCCCGAAGGAATTCTCGCAGTGCGGCGTCTACATCAGGGTTCAATTGTGCCCCGATGGAGGCCGTCTTTGTCGGGTCCGTTGGGTGGACCTGGAATTTTACTATTTCATCTGCTGGTTTAAAGGAGGTGGACTTGGATCTCTTATCGAGTATCACATCGTCCCTATTCACCGTAGAGCGCAGCGCGGTGAGTTCCTCTGCCGCTAGGGCTTCGGATAGTGCCTCTAAGGCTAATGCGGCTGTCTTGTTTTCGGCGCGGAGTGCTATGTCCGGATTACTAACGAGAGTGATTATTCCGCCGGGCCCAGGCATTTTGAGCTTCATGTACCCGTAATGGGGTACGGCTTGAAAAATTGTGAATGCCTCTCGTCCTAATATAGCGTGATATCCGCTGTTGAACGGGGCCACTTGGAACGTGACTTCTTCGGATCTGTAATTGTCCGGCAAGCCGAATACCACATCGAGTGTGATTTTTCCTGTGCAGCGCGCCTCCCGGCTAGGGATTATTCCTCTAAAGGTTGTGCTGCTTCGCTCAATGCGGCTCCAGTCTATTTCCATTTTTTGAAGGGTTTCCTCGTAGATGAGGTTTAATCCGCTGCCGCCATCCATGAGGACCTTTGTAAGTCGAAAGCCGTCCACTATTGGACTAAGTACCAGTGCGGCTGGAGCTCGGGCTGTTCGGAATTTAGGTTCGTCGCTGGCGTTGAAGGTGATGGCTGTGTCGCTCCGTGGATTAGTTGTTGCTACTTGGTAGACTTCGGCAAGGCTGCGGATTGTTCGTTTCCGCATATTGTTTGATGCGAAAGTCTCGAAGACTGTTGATACCGTACCGGTATTGTTGGAGTGGTTTTCTGGGGCTAGAAGCTCCTCTCCACTTTTGGCCACCTGCCGTAATATCCAACATGCTCGAAGGCTATGTGTTGGGACGGCGCCTTCTGTACTGTGAATTTTACAGGGTCCGCTAAGCCATCCCTCCAGTACGGTTCTGTGCCCTCTATGGGGTATTTGCTTTTTGATTTTTGTATCTGGTGCCTGAGTGTAATGCACCCTTTTGTTGCGGACTAGGGTTGTATTCGGGGCCGGATTGTCCCAAAACTTATTTTCGGTTGTCCGGAAACTCTCCATCGCACAGTACTTTCGTACTATGGACGCCAGGTCGGCGAAGCGTGTAATTTCACGACGGCTGACGGCGTTCAAGATTCCCTCGTCCGTGCAATTATTGCAAAAAATTGAGATTGCGTTTTCCTCTCGGCAGTCCTTTATCCTGTCCATAACCAGGAGGAATCTGGCCCAGTAGTGATGTACTGTCTCAGCGGGCTCTTGCCGGATTAGAGATAGATCGCATATGTCTGGGCGGGTGGGTGGAATTAAGTCCGGAACCCTACCCATCTCAAGGCTCGAGGGCCGAGAAGTTTCCAAATTTGGAAGCTTGGATTGCTGGACGTTGTCCAACGAGTCTGGTCCGATGCCTGACTTTAAGTTCAGTGCTTGATCGAAGTCCGTCCCTCCGCGGGAATCCGGCATGGGGGGTTCGGGAGCCCGGACATGACTAGTTTTCAATACAGGAGAAGAGTCGCCGCATTGTTCCTCTACCACTGCAACGTGGTGGGTGACCTGGGGGGAGTTAATCTCTCTCAGATCGGTTTTAAGCCCAATCTGATTGTAGTCTGTAGCGACTCCCAGGGCGGCGATGCGATCCAAGAGCTCGTTTACGGACGAGAGCTCTATTGGATCCAGCCGCTCGGCGAATTCCGAGCTGACGTGAAGATTGCTTTTGACGACTTGAGAGGTCATTGTCGAAGCGGTAGCCGGACAGGCGGTCATAAGAAAACCACCTAGCCGGATAGTTTGGCCGGCGGCCAAGGCTCCTTTGGCGAAAATACCGTCCTTGAAGACGGGAGGAGGCATCCTTCCTATCGGTGACGGCACAGAGGAACTCTCAATGAAAGCACCAATGTCGGTGTCAAAACCGGCGGATCTCGGGTAGGGGGTCCCGAACTGTGCGTCTAGGCGGATGGTAACAGGAGACAAGGGACACGATGTTTTACCCAGGTTCGGGCCCTCTTGATGGAGGTAAAACCCTACGTCCTGCTTGATTGATATTGATATTGTGGATGTTTACAAGAGTGGATCTACCACGAGATCAAGGAGGCTAAACCCTAGAAGCTAGCCTATGGTATGATTGTAATGGTTGTTGTTGTGTCCTACGGACTAGAGCCATCCGGTTTATATAGACACCGTAGAGGGCTAGGGTTACATAGAGTCGGTTACAATGGTAGGAGATCTACGTATCCGTATCGCCAAGCTTGCCTTCCACGCCAAGGAAAGTCCCATCCGGACACGGGACGAAGTCTTCAATCTTGTATCTTCATAGTCTTGGAGTCCGGTCGATGATGATAGTCCGGCCGATGATAGTTCGGCCGATGATGGTAGTCCGGCTATCCGGACACCCCCTAATCCGGGACTCCCTCAGCTATCTTCAGGATCAGACTTGTAGACCTCATACAGATTTGAGGGCGGGTCTAGTGATGTATTGCCTCGGTGTTGCCGCCACCTTTCCGTCCAGATTTCTCAGAAGCCATAATGTTCAGACAGATAGGCTTCAAAATAGTGAAAGGCTTCCGTCTGCTTGTCAAACAAGAGTTGTCTTCAGGAGATTCAATGTGACGCTGTAAGAATTCTACAAATGAATGCAGACTGTGAGAACCAAGGGATTCTCCCACGGACAGGTACCTATGACAGCATTAGAGATGCGAGGGAAGGGGAAGAGTTCATATGCATTCTGAGAAGAATTTGAAGATAAATCGGTTAAAAGACATTGACCTCATAGTGCAAAGACATTCACTTATTGAAGGAAGTTGGTTCCAGATTTGTACGAATCCAAAAACAAGTACAAGTGAGGAATCTAACTATTTGTAAAACATAAGTGAACATACTCGCAAGTAAGGAGATGCAGAAGCAAGATGATATAGATTTGATGTGTAGAAACCACTTTTTGAATAAGTGGAAGATTCAACGGACCAAATAAGCGGTAAAAAGCAAGTTTTATTTACTGCACGATGAACTGCTTGATGAGGCGGATGGAGGCCGAGCAGTCCAATCTCCCGCGCCCTAACTTGGCGGCGGAAGACACCTACGACAACGGCGGAGAGGACGAGGTCCGCGGCCAGCGTGAAGATGACGTCGGAGAGGTTGCGGCAGCTAAGTGCTTCGACTCCGGCAGCAACAGATGCTAGCGGTGGCGATAGGGTTTGAGTGAGATGGAGAGGTGGGAGAAGAGATAAATACCGCGAGGGGTTGAAGTGTAAGGAGAGGGGGCAGCGCAGCGCAATTACGCAGGTGCCCCTGGCGGTTCACATTTGGTGGACACGTGGCAGGCATGCAACTTATCGAGAGTTGAGTCATGATCCCACGCATGCCAGGATTGTCGGGTGGTCGTTCCAGCTTCTTCGGTATTCAAGCAAAAAAGATAGGAGCATTAAAACTTTAAAAGTGATTTTAAATGTGTGTCTCTATATCTTCAGCTGACAAGGACACAGTGAAGACATTCGACATGTGTCAACAAAATGCATATGAAGAGACAAAGAGAATTTGAGGGATAAGCACAGAAGGGGTTAGGGTCCAATCACATTCACTTAGTTCAGAAATTAGAAAATTGAAGACATAGCTATAAGTGAACGATGTAGAGGACAGAACACACACACACACACACACACACACAGATATATATATATATATATATATATATATATATATATATCAGTAAAGACCAAGACAACATTGCGAAGATAAACCTTGATGATAAACCAATGTTGAAGACAAACCAAATATGAAGATAATGCAGTCATGACACCAAATGAAAACCTTCAAGAAAATGTGGTGGTGGCGTTACCCACCCTATAGGAAATATTAGACCCAGACACGGCGCACAATTATCATGGCAGCTTGCAAAACCTTTCCACATTAATGTTTTCACACTCAGAGGGTAAGTCTTCATTAATTGAAGATATACGTTACTTCGTGTGTTGCACATCTAAGTCATCATCATGCATAAGCGTTAGGATGTGTGTCCATTCATAGGACATCTGAGGATTCTAGGATATTTAGCTCACACCGCAGCTTGCAAAACCTTTTCTCATCCAAGGGCTTTGTGAAGACATCTGCCAATTGCTCTTCAGTGTTGACGTGAACGATGTCAATGTCATCCTTCATGACATGATCTCTGAGAAAGTGATGATGGATCTGGATGTGCTTTGTCTTTGAGTGCTAAACTGGATTGTTGGCAATCTTGATGGCGCTTTCATTGTTGCAGTAAAGTGGCACATGCTTCAAGTGATGCCATAGTCCTTGAGAGTTTGCTTCATATAGAGAAGCTCAGCACAGTAAGATCCAGCAACAATGTATTCAGATTCAGAAGTGGAGAGTGATACATAGTTCTGCTTCTTTGAAGACCAACAGACAAGAGATCATCCAAGAAAGTGACATGTGCCTGATGTGGACTTGCGATCAACCTTGTCACCAGCATAATAAGCATTTGAGAATCCAACTAGATCAAACGCCGAGCCCTTTGGATACCATAATCCTAGTGTTGGGGTGTGAGCCAAATATCAAAGAATTCGCTTCACCGTGAGGTGATGCCATTCCTTTGGTGCCGCTTGGAATCGGGAACACATGCAAACACTAAGCATAATATCTGTCATAGATGCACATAAGTATAGCAAAGAACCAATCATGGAGTGGCATACCTTTTGATCAAACTCTTTACCATTGTCGTCAGGGCCAAGATGACTTTTGGTTGGCATTGACGTCGTGTACCCTTTGCAGTCTTGCATTCCAAACTTTTTCAGGCATTCTTTGAGGTATTTTTCTTGCCATATGAAGATGCCATTGCGTTGTTCACGGATTTGAAGACCAAGGAAGAACTTTAGCTCTCCCATCATGGACATCTGATATTGTTCTTGCATCATGTATCCAAACTCATCACTGTAGCTCTTATCCATGCATCCGAAGATAATGTCATCCACATATATTTCACACACAAAAAGTTCACCATCATATGTCTTCATGAAGAGAGTGGGATCTAGAGAACTAGGTTTGAAGCCTTTGCTCTTCAGGAATTCTTTGAGTGTGTCATACCAAGCGTGAGGTGCTTGTTTGTGGCCATACAGTGCCTTGTTGAGCTTGTACACTATATCAGGATGCTTAGGATCTTCAAAACCAGGCGGTTGAGCGACGTACACTTCTTCTTTGATTTTGCTGTTGAGAAATGCACTCTTCACATCCATTTGGTACAGAAGAATGTTTTGATGGTTAGCATAGGCCAACAGTATGCGAATGGCTTCAAGCCTAGCCACAGGAGCAAAGGTTTCACTGAAGTCGATTCTTTCCACTTGTGTGTAACCTTGAGCAACAAGGTGAGCCTTGTTTCTGACAACTTGTACAAGTTCATCTTGCTTGTTGCGATAGACCCATTTTGTGCTAATGACGTTGTGCTTGCGAGGATCAGGACGTTTGACAAGCTCCCGGACATTATTCATCTCAAACTGTTGAAGCCCTTCTTGCATAGCTTGAATCCATACATGTTCCATGAAGGCTTCTTCGACTTTCTTGGGTTCAGATATAGAGACAAAGGCAAAGTAAACCCAGAAGTTTGCTAGTTGTGTAGCTCTTAATCAAGTGAGAGGACCAGGAGCATTGATGCTATCAATAATCTTCTCAATCTGGGCTTCATTTGCGACTCGAGGATGAGCTGGATGAAGATTTTGATCAGACTGACTATTCTCTTCATCTTCAGCATTGGCTTCAGACTGAGTATTGTCTTCATATTGATTAGGTGCAGAAATGATGATCTCATCCTCAGCCTGTTCCTCGGTGGGTATGAATTCTCCAGTACCCATCAGCCTGATAGCTTCACCTGGTGCAGCTTCATCTAGCACATTTAGCAGGTGCTCTCTTTGCAAGCCATTAGTTTCATCAAACCGCACATCTACAGTTTCAACCACTTTGTAGTGAAAGAGGTTGAAGACTCTGTAGGTGTGCGAGTCTTTTCCGTAACCAAGCATAAAACCTTCATGTGCTTTCGATGCGAATTTAGACGTGTGATGTGGATCCTTGATCCAGCACCTAGCACCAAAGACTTTGAAGTAACTGACGTTTGGCTTCTTACCAGTCAGAAGTTCATAAGATGTTTTCTTGAAGAACTTGTGAAGATATACTCTGTTGATGATGTGGCATGCGGTATCAATGGCTTCGGGCCAGAATTTTCTTGGAGTCTTGTATTCATCGAGCATCGTCCGTGCCATCTCAATGAGTGTTCTGTTCTTGCGCTCCATGATGCCATTCTGCTGAGGTGTGTATGGAGCAAAGAACTCATGTGTGATTCCCAAAGTATCAAGATAAGTGTTGAGGCCAACGTTCTTGAACTCAGTGCCATTGTCACTCCGGATGTGCTTTATCTTGATGCCATAATTAGTCATGGCCCGATTTGTGAAGCGTCTGAAGACATCCTTCACTTCAGTCTTATAGAGAATTATGTGCACCCAGGTGTATCTAGAGTAATCATCAACAAAAACAAAGCCATAGAGATGTGCAGTAGTAGTAAGGGTGGAGTACTGAGTAGGGCTAAATAGGTCCATGTGAAGCAACTTGAAGGGACGTGAGGTAGTCATGATTGTCTTCGAGGGATGCTTGGCTCTAGTCATCTTTCCAGCTTCACAGGCACCACATAGATGATCCTTCTTGAACTTGACGCCCTCGATGCCAATGATGTGCTTCTTCTTTGCGAGAGTGTACAGGTCCCTCATGCCCGCATGTCCTAGCCGTCGATGCCATAGCTAACATTCTGAAGCCTTTGCTAGAAGACATACGGCAAGCTTTGGTCCTGCTAAGAAATCTAACATGTACAAATCACCTCTTCAATAACCTTCGAATACTAGAGATTTGTCAGATTCCATTACCACAAGACAACAAATATTTTCCAAATATCACAATCATGTTCAGATCACAGAGCATTCACACAAACATTAAGTTGTATCCAAGGGATTCAACAAGCATCACTTTATCCATGTGCAGATCCTTTGAGATAGCAACTCTACCAAGACCCAATACCTTGCTTTTACCAGTGTCAGCGAATGTGATGTGGCTCTTAGTAGATGGACGTAGGGTTGAATCCATAAGAAAACTTTGATCACCAGTCATGTGGTTGGTGCAGCCGCTATCCATGACCATTCAGTGGCTTTCGGAGTTGTACCCTATAGTGCAGTTAGCGAGATAGGCTTCACCAAGAGTATTGTGAAGCAGAAACATGTAGCGAACAAGCATATTATCAAAGTTTAAATTCTGGTTAGGCATGATAGGATGCTCGTCAAGGAACCCTAGGACGAAATACATGATAAGTCCATTCGGGCATTTTATCTTGCGTCCCACAAGATGTTTTAGGTCTCCAGCATTGTCGTCAGAAGATTTTGCTTTCCGGCTGTAGACCTTTCCCTGTAAGAAAAGTTAATTCTTCTTAACCACCCACATCTTCAGGGGTGGCTTAGAAGTAATGAGTCTAAGTGCAGCATCTGAGAACTTTGGCTTGGGAGCCCTAGCAAATAGCTTCGCAGGAGGAGAATAGTACTCATATGAATATGCAGAAAAGTTCTTAGTTTTGTGAACATGGCAGTTAGAGGAAACAAGCTCATATTCATGAGTCTCATAACGGTTCTCCTGCAAAACATTGGCATTAGGGTGACCATGAGTGGTCCTCTATCTGTATGAAGCCTTTGGTCCATATGACGCCTTTGGTCTGGGTTTTTTCTTCTTCCCAGGTGGTGTCATGACGACATTCACGGGAAGCTTCTCAAGACAGCTTTTGGGCACCCATATCTTCTTCTGGGGTGACCCGTTCCTGCAGTTAGTACCAATATACTTGGCAAACACTTCACCATTCATGGAGCGGTACACCTTTTGATCGAACTCTTTACCATTGTCGTCGGGGCCCAAATGGCTTTTGGTTGGCATTGGCGTCGTGTACCGTTTGCAGTCTTGCATTCCAAACTTCTTCAGGCAGTCTTTGAGGTATTTCTCTTGTGTTATGAGGATGTCATTTCTCTGTTGACGGATTTGAAGACCAAGAAAGAATTTCAGCTCTCCCATCATGGACATCTCATATTGCTCTTGCATCATATGCCCGAACTCATCACTGTATCTCTTATCAGTGCAGCCGAAGATAATGTCATCCACATAGATTTGGCACACAAATAGTTCACCATCATATGTCTTTGTGAAGAGAGTGGGATCTAGAGAACCAGGTTTGAAGCCTTTGCTCTTCAGTAAGTCTTTGAGTGTGTCATACCAAGCGCAAGGTGCTTGTTTGAGGCCATACAGTGCCTTGTTGAGCTTGTATACCATATCAGGATGCTTTGGATCTTCAAAACTAGGAGGTTGAGCAACATACACTTCTTCTTCGATTTTGCCATTGAGGAAGGCACTCTTCAAATCCATTTGGTACAGAAGAATGTTGTTGTGGTTAGCATAGGCTAGCAGTATACGAATGGCTTCAAGCCTAGCCATAGGTTCAAAGGTTTCATCGAAGTCAATTCCTTCCACTTGTGTGTAACCTTGGGCAACGAGGTGATCTTTGTTTCTGACAACTTGACCATGATCTTCTTGCTTGTTGTGATAGATCCATTTGGTGCCAATAATATTGTGCTTGCGAGGATCAGGATGTTAGACTAGCTCCCACACATTATTCAGCTCGAACTATTTAAGCTCTTCTTGCATAGCTTGAATCCATTCAGGTTCCATGAAGGCTTCATCAACTTTCTTGGGTTCACATATAGAGACAAAAGCAAACTGTCCGCAGAAGTTTTCTAGTTGCGTAGCTCTTCAACGAGTAAGGGGACCAAGTGCATTAATACTATCAATGATCTTCTCAATTTGGACTTCATTTGCAACCCATGGATGAACTGAACGAAGATTTTGCTCTTGCTGATCATTGGTTTCTCTTCAGCATTGCCTTCAGGGTGAGCATTCTCTTCATGTTGAATAGGTGCAGAAATGATGATTTTGTCTTCAGCATGTTCCTCGGTGGGTATGATTTCTCCAGTACCCATTAGCCTGATAGCTTCACTTGGTGTAGCTTCATCTAGCACATTTGGCAGGTGCTCTCTGTGTGAGTCGTTAGTCTCATCGAACCACACATCTACAGTTTTAACCACTTTATAGTGGAAGAGATTGAAGACTCTATAGGTGTGTGAATCCTTTCCGTAACCAAGCATAAAAGCTTCATGTGCTTTCGGTGCAAATTATGAAGTGTGATGTCGATCCTTGATCCAGCACCTAGCACCAAAGACATTGAAATAACTGACATTTGGTTCTTACCAGTCAGAAGTTCATAAGACGTCTTCTTGAAGAACTTATGAAGATAAACTCTGTTGATGATGTGGCATGCAGTATCAATGGCTTCAGGCCAAAACTTTCTTGGAGTCTTGTATTCATCAAGCATCATGCGTGCAATCTCAATGAGCATTCTGTTCTTGCTCCATGATGTCGTTCTACTGAGGTGTGTATGGAGCAGAGAACTCATGTGTGATGCCCAATGTATCAAGATAAGTGTCGAGTCCAGTGTTCTTGAACTCAGTGCCATTGTTGCTTATGATGTGCTTGATCTTGATGCCATAATTGGTCATTGTTGGCGAAGCATCTGAAGACATCCTCCACTTCAGTCTTATAGATAATTATGTGCACCCAAGTGTATCTCGAATAAGAATCAACAATAACAAAGCCATAGAGATGTGCAGTAGTAGTAAGGGTAGAGTAGTGAGTAGGGCCAAATAAGTCCATGTGAAGCAGCTCGAAGGGACGTGATGTGGTCATGATTGTCTTCGATGGATGCTTGGCTCTAGTCATCTTCCCAGCTTCACAAGCAGCACACAGATGATCTTTCTTGAACTTGATGCCCTCGATGCCAATGATGTGCTTATTCTTCACGGGAGTGTGTAAGTTCCTCACGAGGTTGGGAAAGAATTTACCCACCAATGGCTCCTCTCCTCCTCCCATCTTCCCACCACACACCCCAACAATGGTGATCTCTAGGCGATCTGGATCTCCATGGCTAATCTCCTGCATAGGGATCTCAACCCAGGCCGCCAGGTGGCCAAACAGGTTCATTCAAAGTTCGGATCTACGGTCCACTTTGCCAACTCTCCCCATGACAAGGAGTTTTTCTTGGTGGTCTCTTTCTCCTCTGCCTCCTTGCCACTCACAAATGAATCTGTTGGCCTGGTTCTTGACTGTTGCATTGGTGGTTTTGCACTGGATTTCAACATAAAACAAATTGGCAAGAGGTCTTTTCAATTTTCTGTTGCCTCTAATCGTGTCGGGCATTTCATATATGGGCTCAAAGATAGAGTATGGCCAGATTTTGTGTGTCATTTTCATTTCTTCAAGCACACTGTTGATTATTCTCATTGGGATCATGGGTGGCATGCTGATGATGAACTCGGTGAGATTACGGCCAGAACTCCTATCGCCATCAAGTCTAACTTAGACTTTCTCAAGGCAAGCGTTGCACTTGATACATCCGCTGAAGTAGAGCTTCGTAAATTTGGCCTGTCTCGCTTCGATGGAGTGGTTGCTTCAGATATGAATCCTATGAATTCTAGCTCGACGCCGCTGGCTAACAGCTCATCGCTGGTGTCTAATTCCGGCGATGTGACCAGGGCAGGAACAAATTTGGAAACTTTATTTTTGGGACGTTACCACCATTGAATGCCAATCAACCTGCCGGGCCTATTACCACGCTATCTCTGGGCGGATTCAAAGCTTTGATTGATGGGCCACAGTGTCAGCAGAAGAGGACTTTTACAGGGAAATTATTTGAAGCTTCCAAATGGGATCATATCCCGAATTTTATGCTATTCCATATATTGGATCAAAGATGTCTCGGGTATTCTGACGACAAGATAGCTACTATATGGAAATTATCCTCTATTCCGCCATCTGAGGTAATTTATGATCGGCTTCATCTTTGTTCCGTTTGTGGTCAACTTGGACACCTAGGAGCTGAATGTCTTCCCGAATACTCTATCATTAGTGAGCCCATTAGTCATACAGCCCACAGTAATTTAGAAACAGGCCAAAGCAGTATTGATCACTTAGCTAACACTGAGCTGTGTGTTACCTGCCTGTCCACAACCCACTCGTTCTTCGAGTGCCCGGCCCGTACGATCTGCTCTGTTTGCGGCCTCCTTGGCCATAGAAGGAATCAATGTGGCCGCGCAAAAATCATTCATATGTTTTGGAGAGTCAGTAAGAAAGGAAAGATTAACCCGGTAATTAGGCATATGAGGACTGTCTCGGATCGCTTACTCAACTATAATCAGTCCAACAACGGTAATAAACAGACAAATCTTATTTGGAGGCCAAAATGTAGCAATCCGATCACCTCTTTTGGAAAGAATCACAAGTTACCAAAGGTTTCTAGGCACAATGAGATACAGCTCCCATCCAAACGATTTTGGAGGATCAAATCGAATCATCTACAGAACCAAGACACGCGTCAACTTCCTATTGAGGGTGACGGTCCAACTCCGCTACACCGCCTTTCACCCTCGACCTCCAAGCCCGCCAGTAGTAATCGCTATACTGGGCCGTCCATGATGGACGGTGTGCATCCGGAAGATAATGTACATGATGATGGTCTGGCAGCTTGGAATGATCACGTGGCGCATGTGGAATTGGCCGTTAAGGACATTGTGTTTGGATCAAGCAGTAGCAGTTTCAGTTTTGTCAGAGCGGCCGCGGAAGACATGAGTATCAGAGTTTTGCCATTCAAGAATTTGCTTGCTTTCTTCAGAGCTTATATCTATAAAGCGATGCCACCAATGCTCATGTGTGGGGGGCGTCAGGAGGTGGATGCATACATGTTCTGCAAAAAGCTTCAGTACACTTTTGTGGCACACATGTTGAAGAAATTTTACAACCCAATTGTGGATGAGAGTTCAGTTTTTAGTCCAAAAATGGAAAAAAGAAGCTGGGACACGGCCTCTGCACCATTTGTGATCCAGATCGACGGAGGACAGGGCCTTCAGGGCCAATCTGCTGGATTGTTGGACTGGGCGGCTGAGCTAGACAACGGTGCTTTTGTAGTACAGGAAGCCACCATCAAGGAGCGGGTTACCCACAAAGAGAAGAAGAAGAAGAAAATTGTGGCAGAATATGATACCAGCAATCTCCGTAGAAGGTCAAGGATGAATAAATATGATGGATTTAAAGCCCCCTCCATGACGGAAGGGCGAGTGAGCAAGAGTAAGGTGAAGCCTCGCCAGGTGCCCGCAGCGCCCAACCTGAACAACACCACGTGTACGGGAGTTCCACCACCAACCCCCATTTCCACTCTGCAGGCCATTGGGTCAGTGCGTTGCGGAATACCTGTTGAAGACCTCTCCCCAGCAAAGCTTCTTGCATCCAAAAAGGGGAGCCTTCCACCACCTCCTCTACCTAATTGCGCATGACAATCAAGCAGCAGTGGAACATTCTGGTGTGGAACGTGCGCGGAATAAATTCTGAAGAAAAAACTCTAGCTATAAAAAATGTGATCGATGCATGTGGATGTAATGTCGTTTGTTTGCAGGAGACTAAGCGCGCCTCTTTTGATTTATCCTATATTAAATCCTTTTGCCCCCGTCGTTTCGATAAGTTTGAATTTGTTCCATCCAGTGGTGCGTCTGGTGGTTTAATCACTATTTGGAACAGCTCGGCTTTTGATGGAAATATGTGTTTCTCTGAAATCTTTGCTATTGGTATTTCATTCACCTGCAAACTTTCTGGATGATCATGGGTGCTGTGTAATGTTTATGGACCCTGTCGAGGAGAGGACAGAACAAGGTTCACTGATTGGCTGTATGACTTGTCCATTCCGGATGATGAGGATTGGCTTTTACTGGGAGATTATAACTTTATTAGATCCACGCAAAACCGCAACAAACCCGGGGGAAATGTAAACGACATCCTTACGTTCAATGATATCATCCGATGCCAAGAGCTGATTGAAATCCCTTTGAAGGGGAGAACTTACACGTGGAGCAATATGCAAGAGGACCCTTTGTTAGAACAACTTGACTGGTGCTTTTCTTCATGTCACTGGACGCAATCTTATCCTAACACTATGGTCACCTCCCTTGGCAAACCAGTGTCTGACCATTGCCCTTGTGTGGTTCACATTGAGACAAATATACCAAAGAGCAGAATCTTTCGGTTTGAAAACTACTGGATTAATCACCCGGGATTCCTTGATGTGGTTGAGTCCTCCTGGAATAAAACCTGCCATGCTAATAACAGTGCTGCTCTGCTTTGCAAGAAATTGAAGTGTCTCCGTTATGATCTTAAAAAATGGAGCAAAGGGATTTCCCGCCTATCTGTCCTAATTCAAAACTATAATTGGGCTCTCTCCGAGCTTGATGGGCTCGAGGACCAGCGACCCCTTTCGACGCCGGAATCCAACTTCCGCATGATAGTGAAGGCCCATCTTCTTAAGCTCCTAAAGTTCCAAAATGAATACTGGCGGAAGCGATGCACAATCAGGTACATCAAGTTTGGCCAGGAAAATACAAAACTCTTTCATGCTCTCGCAACAGAAAGATATCGCAGAAACACCATTGCTTCGCTGAAACTTCCTGACGGCACAGTGGTTCAAGACCATAACTCCAAAGAGGCAGTGTTGTTCAACACGTACAAACAGAGACTGGGTGAATCGTCCATGCCGTCCATGAAATTTGACCTAGCTTCAATCATCAAACGTGTTGCCAACCTAGATTCTCTGTCGGCTCCTTTCACCCATAGAGAAATCGATGATGTTGTCCGCTCCATGCCAGCTGATCGTGCCCCGGCCCGGACGGATTTAACGGGACTTTTCTGAAAAGTTGCTGGCATATAATTAAGAGGGATTTCTATGAACTTTGTGATGACTTTTGGAAAGGTGGGCTGGATCTCACTAGCATCAACTCTGGATTTATCACCTTGATACCAAAGATTGGTTCGCCGGAGACAGCAAATGATTATCGTCCGATCACACTGCTTAATTGCTGCCTCAAAATCATCACAAAAATCCTAGCCAACAGACTACAAAAACTGATCCTCGACATAGTACATAAAAATCAGTATGGGTTCCTCCGTGGTAGAATGATCCAAGACTGTCTGGCCTGGACATTTGAATACATCCATCAATGTCAAAGTTCGAAGCGGCCTATTGTGTTGCTCAAACTGGATTTTGCTAAGGCATTCGACACGATAGAACACTCGTCTATGTTGGAGATCATGCGCCATATGGGCTTTGATGATAGGTGGTTGAACTGGATTAATACCTTATTTGGTTCTGGGACATCATCGGTGCTGCTCAATGGGGTGCCGGGGAGGCAGTTTCGATGTCGTTGCGGTGTGAGACAAGGCGACCCCCTGTCCCCCCTGATTTTCGTCTTGGCTGCTGACCTGTTACAGGCGGCTATCAATGATGCACACCGGAATGGTTTGATTAGCTTGCCGATACCAGCTCGGGGTTCGACAGATTACCCTGTGGTACAGTACGCGGACGATACGATCTTGCTGATGCAGGCCTGCCCGGAGCAAGCAAGAACCATGAAGCAAATTTTGGTGGACTATGCTGATTCCATCGGCCTCAAGATCAATTTTCAAAAGTCGGTCCTTGTGCCGCTAAATGTTGAGGACGATGTGGTAGCTGATCTGGCACAAATCTGGCAACGCTCGATTGGCTCCATGCCATTCACGTACCTCGGTCTACCCATGGGTACCACCCGTCCTACGATGACAGACCTGATGCCAATGGTGGACAAGGTTGAACGCAAACTGTCCTCATCCCTGTGTCTTATGGATCAAGGAAGTAAGCTGACGCTCCTGAACTCTCTTATCACGTCTCTCATGATATATCCCATGTGCACCATCAAGCTCCCCCCCCCAAGCTGATTGAACACCTAGACAAGCTCAGAAGGAGATGCTTATGGCGCAGAAAAACTAAAAATGGAGAGACCAGTAACTCCCTTGCTGCATGGAACCTTGTGTGCCGACCCAAAAAGCATGGAGGGCTCGGTGTGCTGGACATCAAAATCCAAAACATGGCTCTGCTATTGAAATTTCTGCACTCCTTTTACAACAAAAAAGACATCCCCTGGTGCAACCTCATATGGTCTACGTATTATGAGGAGGTGGTTCCGCACACTGCCGAGCCATGTGGATCCTTCTGGTGGCGCGACGTCATGAGCCTCAGCGATGTTTATCGTGGGATAACCCGTGTGAATGTCGGCGACGGCACCAGTGCACTGTTCTAGAAAGATTTATGGCTGGATCACACACTTGAAGCCTCACATCCGAGAGCTTTCTCGTTCACCAGAATTGAAGACGCGTCGATAGCGCAATTCTTGTCCATTCAGACTGTGAGTGATGGTTTTTATACGCCACTCTCGGCACAGGCCCGACTGGAGATTCAGGAGATGCAGGCCGCTGCGGCGCCTGTGGAGCCCTGCGCTCAACCTGACACTTGGGTATGTATATGGGGCGCGGCATATTCTTCTAGGAAATTCTATGCGCACTATTTCAGAGATGTGGAGGCTGATGATGCATTCCGGTGGATCTGGAAATCCCGATGCACTATGAAAATCAAAATTTTTGTGTGGCTCCTTGCGGCGGACAGGATAAACACTCGAAACATACTGCGTAGAAGACATTACAATGTTGGGGATGACGTGAACTGTGCCTTGTGCCAGGGAGGGGTGGAAGAAACAGTGGAGCACCTATTCTTTGGATGCCCCTTCAGTGCACAATGCTGGTCCTCCGTGGGTCTTACATGGACGGGAGATTCCCACCGCCTCAGTGCCATTCACTCAGGACAGAGATGCTAGACGCAACCAATGTACATGGAGGTTTTCATGACCGGAGCGTGGAGTATATGGAAGGAACATAACAACAAAATTTTCAGGGGGATACCGCACTCCATTGGCTCTTGGAGAGACAGATTCAAGAAAGACTTCGCCCTCCTCGTCCACCGAGTCAAACCTGCCCTTAAAGGGTTTGTGAGCGCCTTTGCTGCTTCATTGAACTAGATCTGTACTTAGGTTTGGTACACTTTTGAGCTTGTAAATCTCCTTCACATAATTATCCATAGGGAAGGGTGTTGGTCCCCCAAGTTGGTGTCCACCCCCTGTCTTAGCCGGATAAAATGTAAGGATGGAACTCTGTAAATAATTGTTAAATTGAATTAAACGTCAGTAGGAGCCTCTCCTACTGTCTTCATAGTTCAAAAAAAAAAGTTCCTCATGCCCGCATGTCCTAGCCTTCGATGCCAAAGCTAGCACTCAGAAGCTTTTGCTAGAAGACATACAACAAGTTGTGGTCCTGCGAAGAAATCTACCATATATAGATCACCTCTTGGATAGCCTTCGAAGACTAAAGATTTGTTAGTTTCCATTAGCACAAGACAATGATACTTTCCGAAAGTCACAATCATGTTCAGATTACAAAGGATTGAGATAGACATTAAGTTGTGTCTAAGGGATTCAACAAGCATCACTTTGTCCATGTGTTGATCCTTAGAGATAGCAACTCTACCTAGACCCAATACCTTACTTTTACCAGTGTCAGGGAATGTGATGTGGATTTTAGTAGATGAATGTAGGGTTGAATCCATGAGAAGACTTCGATCACCAGTCATGTGGTTCGTGCATCCGCTGTCTATGATCCATTTAGTGGCTTTCGGAGTTGTACCCTATAGTGCAGTTAGCGAGATAGGCTTCACCAAGAGTATTGTGAAGCAGAAACATGTAGCGAACAAGCATATTATCAAAGTTAAGATTTTGGTTTGGCAAGATAGGATGCTCGTCAAGAGAACTTGGGACGAAATACATGGTTAGACCATTCTGGCACTTTATCTTGCGTCCCACAAGATGTTTTAGGTCCACAGCATTGGCGTCAGAAGTCTTTGATTTCCGGCTGAGAGTGTTTAAAGTTAATTCTTCTTAACCACCCACATCTTCAGGGGTGGCTTAGAAGAAATAAGTCTAAGTGCAGCATCTGAGAACTTTGGCTTTGGGGCCCTATCAAATAGTTTTGCAGGAGGTGAATAATACTCATAAGAATATGCAGAAAAATTCTTTGTTTTGTGAACATAGCGGTTAGAAGAAACACGCTCATATTCATGAGTCTGATGATGGTTTCCCTGCAAAACATTGGTGTTAGGGAGACCATGTGAGGTCCTCTGTCTATATGAAGCCTTTGGGCCATATGACACCATTGGTCTGGGGTTTGTTTTCTTCCTAGGTGGTGTCATGATGACATTCACGGGAAGCTTTTCAAGAAAACTTTTGGGCACCAAAATCTTCTTCAAAGGTGGCCCATTCCTGCAGTTAGTACCGATAAACATGGCAAACACTTCACCATTCTAATTCTTCAACAACTTATAATTGACATCAAAGGATTCATCAATGATAATGAGGTTAGCACAAGTGAAGCCAGATAAGGTGGATGGGTCCACTAAAGGATCCTTAGCAGTAACCCATGAGGTTTTGGGGTACTGCTCAGGCTTCCAGTAAGAACCATCAACATTCATTTTCCTCTCGAAACCAACACCCTCTTTCATAGGGTTTCAATTTAGAATCTGTTTCTTGAGGACATCGCACAGAGTCTGATGTCCTTTGAGGCTTTTGTACATGCCTGTTTCAAGCAATGTCTTCACCTAGCATTCTCATCAGCAATAGTAGTGGCATCCTCAATAGAGGGGTTAGTTACCACATCAGGAGTTGAAGATATTGCAATATTAGAGGCAGTAGAACATTCAGCAATAGAGACAGCGTTATCACGCTCAAGACATTTTAAACATGGTGGCATAAAGTCTTCCTGAGCGAAGCTGATCTGTTGAGCGAGTAGTGAGTCATTCTCCTTTTGAAGATCTTCATGAGATGCTCTCAGCTTCTCAGGATCTTGCTTCTTTTGAATATAATCGTAGGAAAGCTTCTCATGAGAGGCTGACAGTGTTTCATGATGACTTTCAAGTGCCTCGTACTTAACACGAAGATTTTTAATGTCTTTAATCAAGGACTGAGTTCGATTCATTTCCTCGTCCAACAGGTCATCGCTTTTGTCTAGCAATTTTTGGATATGTTCCATAGCAGTTTGTTGTTCAGTTGTAATTCTAGCAAGTGTCTTATAGCTAGGTTTGGATTCACATTCAGAGTCATCTTCACTGGAGGTCTGAAAGTGAGCATCGCGTGAGTTTACCTTGGCACCTCGTGCCATGAAACAGTAGGTTGGAGTAGAGTCATCCTTCTTCTTCTTCTTCTTCTTCTTCTTCTTCTTCTTCTTCTTCTTCTTAGATTCCTTGTCCCCGTGAGGACACTCTGATATGTAGTGACCTAGCTTCTTGCGTTTGTGGCATGTTCTTGATGTCTACTATGCAACCTTCTCCTTGTAGACGTTGTTGGGCCTCCAAGTGCAGAGGTTTGTAGGACAGTAGCAAATTTCCCTTAAGTGGATGACCGAAGGTTTATCAACCCGTGGGAGGTGTAGGATGAAGATGGTCTCTCTCAAACAACCCTACAACCAAATAACAAAGAGTCTCTTGTGTCCCCAACACACCCAATACAATGGTAAATTGTATAGGTGCACTAGTTCGGCGAAGAGACGGTGATACAAGTGCAATATGGATGGTAGATATAGGTTTTTGTAATCTGAAATTATAAAAACAGCAAGGTAACTAATGATAAAAGTGAGCGTAAACGGTATTGCAATGCTAGGAAACAAGGCCTAGGGTTCATACGTTCACTAGTGCAAGTTCTCTCAAAAATAATAACATAACTGGATCAGATAACTATCCCTCAACATGCAACAAAGAGTCACTCCAAAGTCACTAATAGCTGAGAACAAACGAAGAGATTATTGTAGGCTATGAAACCACCTCAAAGTTATCCTTTCTGATCGATCTATTCAAGAGTCCATAGTAAAATAACACGAAGCTATTCTTTCCGTTCGATCTATCATAGAGTTCGTACTAGACTAACACCTTAAGACACAAATCAACCAAACCCTAATGTCACCTAGATACTCCGATGTCACCTCAAGTATCCGTGGGCATGATTATATGATACGCATCACACAATCTCAGATTCATCTATTCAACCAACACAAAGTATTTCAAAGAGTGCCCCAAAGTTTCTACCAAAGAGTCAAGACGAAAACGTGTGCCAAACCCTATGAATAAGTTCACAAGGTCACCGAACCTGCAAGTTGATCACCAAAATGTACATCAAGTAGATCACGTGAATATCCCATTGTCACCATAGATAAGCACATTCAAGACATACATCAAGTGTTCTCAAATCCTTCAAGACTAAATCCGATAAGATAACTTCAAAGGGAAAACTCAATTCATTACAAGAGAGTAGAGGGGGAGAAGCATCATAAGATCCAACTATAATAGCAAAGCTCGTGATACATCAAGATCGTGTCGAATCAAGAACACAAGAGAGAGAGAGAGAGATCAAACACATAGCTACTGGTATATACCCTCAACCCCGAGGGTGAACTACTCCCTCCTCGTCATGGAGAGCGCCGGGATGATGAAGATGGCCACCGGTGATGGATCCCCCTCCGGCAGGGTGCCGAAACAGGGTCCCGATTGGTTTTTGGTGGCTACAGAGGCTTGCGGTGGCGGAACTCCCGATCTATTGTGATCTTGGATGTTTTGGGGGTATATGGATATATATAGGTGAAAGAAGTCGGTAAGGGGAGCCACGAGGGGCCCACGAGGGTGGGGGCACACCCTGGACCCTCGTGGCCACCTCGTTGCTTCCCTGACGTCTACTCCAAGTCTCCTGGATTGCGTTTGTTCCAAAAATAACTCTCCTGAAGGTTTCATTCCGTTTGGACTCTGTTTGATATTCCTTTTCTGCGAAACACTGAAATAGGCAAAAAAACAGCAATTTGGGCTGGGCCTCCGGTTAATAGGTTAGTCCCATAAATAATATAAAAGTGTATAGTAAATCCCATTAAACATCAAAAACGGATAATATAATAGCATGGGACAACCAAAAATTATATATACGTTGGAGACGTATCAATCATCCCCAAGCTTAATTCCTGCTCGTCCTCGAGTAGGTAAATGATAACAACAGAATTTTTGATGTGGAATGCTACCTAACGTAATTTATCAATGTAATCTCTCTTTATTGTGGCAAGAATATTCAGATCCATAAGATTTAAGATAAAAGTTTAATATTGACATAAAAATAGTAATACTTCAAGCATACTAACAAGTAATCATGTCTTATCAAAATAACATAGCCAAAGAAAGCTTATCCCTACAAAATCATATAGTTAGGCTATGCTTCATTTTTGTCATACAAAATACTCCCATCATGCACAACCCCGGTTTCAGCCAAGCAATTGGTTCATACTTTTTAATGCGCTTCAGCCTTTTTAACCCTCATGCAATACATGAGCATAAGCCATGGATATAGCACTATGGGTGGAATAGAATATGATGATAGGGATTGTGTGGAGAAGACAAAAAAGGAAAAAGTCTCACATTGACTAGGCGTATCAACGGGCTATGGAGATGCCCATTAATAGATATCAATGTGAGTGAGTACAGATTGCCATGGAACAGATGCACTAGAGCTATAAATGTATGAAAGCTCAACAAAAGAAACTAAGTGGGCGTGCATCCAACTCGCTTGCTCACGAAGACCTAGGGCATTTTGAGGAAGCCCATCATTGGAATATACAAGCCAAGTTCTATACTGAGAAATTCCCACTAGTATATGAAAGTGACAATATATGAGACTCTATCATGAAGATCATGGTGCTACTTTGAAGCACAAGTGTGGAAAAAGGATAGTAACATTGTCCCTTCTCTCTTTTTCTCTCATTTTTTTTCTTTTTTTCTTTTTCTTGTTTGGGCTTCTTTGGCCTCTCTTTTTTATTTGGGCTTCTTTGGCCTCTTTTATTTTTCGTAAAGTCCGAAGACTCATCATGACTTGTGGGGGAATCATTGCTTCCATCATCCTTTCCTCACTTGGGACAATGCTCTAATAATGAAGATCATCACAGTTTTATTTATTTACAACTCAAGAATTACAAGTCAATACTTAGAACAAAATATGACTCTATGTGAATGCCTCTGGCGGTGTACCGGGATATGCAATGAATCAAGAGTGATATGTATGAAAGAATTATAAAGGTGGCTTTGCCACAAATACGATCTCAACTACATGATCATGCAAAAGCAATATGACAATGATGGAGCGTGTCATAATAAACGGAACGGTGGAAAGTTGCATGGCAATATATCTCGGAATGGCCATGGAAATGCCATAATAGGTAGGTATGGTGGCTGTTTTGAGGAACATATAAGGAGGTTTATGTGTGATAGAGCGTATTGTATCACGGGGTTTGGATGAACCAGCGAATTTTGCACCAACCCTCAAGGTGAGAAAGGGCAATGCACGGTACCGTAGAGGCTAGCAATGATGGAAGGGTAAGAGTGTGTACAATCCATGGACTCACATTAGTCATAAAGAACTCATATACTTATTGCAAAAGTTTATTAGCCCTCGAAGCAAAGTACTACTACGCATGCTCCTAGGGGAAGGGTTGGTAGGAGTTAACCATCGCGTGATCCCGACCTCCACTCATAAGGAAGGCAATCAAAGAACACCCCATGCTTCAAATTTGTCACACAACGTTCACCATATGTGCATGCTACGGGACTTGCCAACTTTAACACAAGTATTTCTCAATTTCATAATTACCCAACTAGCATGACTCTAACATTACGACCTTTATATCTCAAAACAATCATAAAGAATCAAACTTCTCATAGTATTCAATGCACTTTATATGAAAGTTTTTATTATACCCATCTTGGATGCCCATCATTTTAGGACTAAATTCATAACCAAAGCAAACTACCATGCTGTTCTAAAAGACTCTCAAAATAATATAAGTGAAGCATGAGAGTTCATCTATTTCTACAAAATAAAACCACCGCCGTGCTCTAAAAAGATATAAGTGAAGTACTAGAGCAAAAGACAAACTACTTCGAAAGATATAAGTGAAGATCAGTGAGTAGTCGAATAATTATGCAACTATGTGAAGACTCTCTAACATTTAAGAATTTCAGATCTTGGGATATTATTCAAACATCAAGCAAAACAAAATAAAACAAAATGATGGTCCAAGCAAAACACATATCATGTGGTGAATAAAATATAGCTCCAAGTAAAGTTACTGATGAATGAAGACGAAAGAGGGGATGCCATCCGGGGCATCCCCAAGCTTAGGCTCTTGGTTTCCCTTGAATCTTACCTTGGGATGACTTGGGCATCCCCAAGCTTATGCTCTTGCCACTCCTTATTCAATAGTCCATCGAATCTTTACCCAAAACTTGAAAACTTCACAACACAAAACTTAACAGAAAACTCGTAAGCTCCGTTAGTGTAAGAAAATAAAACACCACTTAGGTACTGTTATGAACTCATTCTAAATTCATATTGGTGTAATATCTACTATATTCCAACTTCTCTATGGTTCATATGCTCCGATACGACTCATAGATTCATCAAAATAAGCAAACAACACATAGAAAACAGAATCTGTCAAAAACTGAACAGTCTGTAGTAATCTGTATCATCAGAATACTTCTGTAACTCCAAAAATTCTGAAATAAATTGTTGTACCTGAGGATTTTGTATACTAATCATATTCAAAAAGAATCAACCTAAACCCACTCTCCAGTAAAAAATGGCAGCTAATCTCGTGAGTGCTAAAGTTTCTGTTTTTTACAGCAAGATCACAAAGACTTCACCCAAGTCTTCCCAAAGGTTCTACTTGGAACAAACACTAATTAAAACATAAAACCACATCTAAACAGAGTTATATGAATTATTTATTACTAAACAGTAGCAAAAAGCAAAGGACAAAAGTAAAATTGGGTTGCCTCCCAACAAGTGCTATCGTTTAACGCCCCTAGCTAGGCATGATGATTTCAATGATGCTCACATAAAAGATAAGAATAAAGAGAGCATCACGAAGAATATGACTAGCACATTTAAGCCTAACCCACTTCCTATGCATAGGGATTTTGTGATCAAACAACTTATGGGAACAATAATCAACTAGCATAGGAAGTCAAAACAAGCATAACTTCAAAACTTTAAGCACATAGGGAGGCAACTTGATATTATTGCAATTCCTACAAGCATATGTTCCTCCCTCATAATAATTTTCAGTAGCATCATGAATGAATTCAACCATATAACCAGCACATAAAGCATTCTTTTCATGATCCCCAAGCATATAAATTTTATTACTCTCCACATAAGCAAATTTTTCCTCATTCGGAATAGTGGGAGTATCATATGAGACTCGAATACTATAAATTGTTTCCACATTAAAATAGTAATGTTCAGAAAAAGTGTAATCATAATCATGACAAGTTTTATAAATATAATCATCACTACTTTTTATAGCATAAGTTTCATCACAATAATCATCATAAATAGGAGGCATGCTATCATCATAATAAATTTGCTCATCAAAACTTGGGAGGCTAAACATATCATCTTCATTAAACATAGCATCCCCAAGCTTGGGACAAACATTAATTACAGAAAATATATTCTCAAACATGTCATTCTCATCAAACATAGCATCCCCAAGCTTGGGCCTTTTCATATCATTAGCATAATCACTCTCATCATTAATAGTATGGATAGCACCAATAGTATAGCAATTATCATCATCACAATGAGTAATAGGAGCAACATCATTTGGGAGGGGTACCCTTTTACCCTTGCTTCTCCATCTTTTCTTTTCTTCTTCACATCATGTGTGGGTTTAACCCTCTTTTTTGAGCTCCTTATTAATGAGATTGGTTGAATAGAAAGCTCCTCCTCGTTATTTGATTCATCATAAGAAATAATATGAGGATATTGGGAAGTCTCTTCCCTTTCATTAGTATTCTCTTCATCTTCCATTTGCTTTCTTTTCTTTATGTAATTGGCAATATAAGGATTTTCAATGCAATTCATCGCACAATACATAAAAATTTCTTCTAGATCAAAATCAAGAACTTTATCAAGGACAAATTCTGGCATATCTTTAGTTATATGTTTTATTTCTTCATAACCCAAAAGCAACCTAAGTTCATTATGATGTGCAAGGGAAATCAAGTCATCACAATTTTTGGACACGATACGATCATGAAACAATCTGCATTGGGGATTTAAATGATCATGTTCATTGAAAAGTTCACAAGGATGGCAAAGAAATTTTAAATTTTCAGCCCAAGCATCTAGCCTTTCTTGCAACCATTTAGTTTCTATATACTTATGCCTCTTGCAAAATCTATCTTCCCTATTTGATGTGTACTTGCAAACTCTATGCACTCCACAAAAGTTGACATGCTTATAAGAGACATTTTCATCATGACTAGTGCAATCATCATTAGTACTATGGATATTCAAATAGTTCATACTAACAACATTCCAATCATGCTCATCATTCAAAGATTTAGTGCCAAACATTTTATAGACTTCTTCTTCTAGCACTTGAGAAAAATTTTCCTTTCCATCATTTTCACGAAAGGCATTAAAAAGATGAAGCATATGTGGCAACCTCAATTCAATTTTTTTGAAGTTTTTATTTTATAGACTAAACTAGTGATAAAACAAGAAACTAAAAGATTCGATTGCAAGATCTAAAGATATACCTTCAAGCACTAACCTCCCCGGCAACAGCACCAGAAAAGAGCTTGATATCTACTACGCAACCTTCTGTTTGTAGACGTTGTTGGGCCTCCAAGTGTAGAGGTTTGTAGGACAGTAGCAAATTTCCCTCAAGTGGATGACCTAAGGTTTATCAATCCGTGGGAGGTGTAGGATGAAGATGGTCTCTCTCAAACAACCCTGCAACCAAATAACAAAGGGACTCTTGTGTCCCCAACACACCAAATACAATGGTAATTGTATAGGTGCACTAGTTCGGCGAAGAGACGGTGATACAAGTGCAATATGGATGGTAGATATAGGTTTTTTTGTAATCTGAAATTATAAAAACAGCAAGGTAACTAATGATAAAAGTGAGCGTAAACGGTATTGCAATGCTAGGAAACAAGGCCTAGGGTTCATACTTTCACTAGTGCAAGTTCTCTCAAAAATAATAACATAACTGTATCATATAACTATCCCTCAACATGCAACAAAGAGTCACTCCAAAGTCACTATTAGTGGAGAACAAACGAAGAGATTATTGTAGGGTACCGAAACCACCTCAAAGTTATCCTTTCTGATCAATCTATTCAAGAGTTCATAGTAAAATAACACGAAGCTATTCTTTCCGTTTGATCTATCATAGAGTTCGTACTAGAATAACACCTTAAGACACAAATCAACCAAAACCGTAATGTCACCCAGATACTCCAATGTCACCTCAAGTATCTGTGGGCATGATTATACAATATGCATCACACAATCTCAGATTCATCTATTCAACCAACACAAAGTACTTCAAAGAGTGATGTAGCATACAATACCACAGATATGCCTAGCACACATGGCATATTGACTACACTACAAAAAAAAGACACATCCGTGACATTTTGGGCCGAACGAAATTTTTTTCTGTCATACATATGACACTTCTATGACGATAATTGTGACAAAACCCGGTATCATCATAGATGTGGTGGGCTCCTACTTCTATGACAAAAAATCATGACAGAAAATGGGCTTTTCGTCCTGGGCGGGCCGGAGACGCAGCTGCATGACATTCTTTGGGCCGTCCATGACAGAAAAAACCATGGTAGAAGCGAGGGCGAGGAAAATTTCGGGGAGTTCCCGATTACGGTGGGAGGTCGGGGGCCGAGCGATGCACGTTTCTCTCGTACAGGTACACGCGTGTGTGCGAGGCGTTAGCTCTAACTGAACCCGAGCGAGGCGTTGGGCTTTAACTGAACCCGAGCGATTGCACTGCAGGCTACGCGTTACTGAACCCGAGCGATCGATCGATGGCTGTTAACTGAACCCGATCGAGCGATTCCTTCGCTATTGCTGCTAACTGAAGCCGATCGATGCTGCCTCTGGGATGAACAGTGAGCGTTGCGGGGGGTTGGATGAATAGTGAGCGGTGGCGTTGCCTCTAGATGAACAGGACCCCGTGGTGTGGAGGGATGGATGAACAGTAGACGGTGGAGGGGTGCTCGTGGAGGGGTGGTTGAATAGGACCCCGTGGTGTGGAGGGCTGGATGAACAGTAGACGGTGGAGGCGTGCCCGTGGAGGGGTGGTTGAACAGTAGCCGGTGGAGTAGCGCGCGGTGGAAGCTGGATGAACAGGAGCCCGTGGAGGCTGGAGGAGGTCGACGGTAGCCCGTGGAGGCTGGAGGAGGTCGACGGTGGAGATGAACAGTATCCCATGGAGTCCCGTTTTGCGGTACACCACACCCCTCCCGATGAACAGGAACCCCGTTTGGACCGTAGCGCTCCAACACAAATCTGTTTCGTCCGTTTTGCGGTACGCCACACTGCTCCCGATCAACAGGACCCCCGTTTCGACCGTAGGAGGTCCGTTTCCTCCGTTTTGCGGTACGCCGCACCCCTCCCAATCAACAGGACCCCCGTTTCGACCGTAGGAGGTCTGTTTCCTCCATTTTGCGGTACGCCAGACCCCTCCCGATGAACAGGATCCCGTTCCGAACGTGGCCGATCGAACACAAGGTTGTTTCCTCCGTTCTGCGGTACGCCAGGCCTCGTTTCCATCGCCTGTTCCGTCCAAGCCCTCCCGATGAACACGACGACGCATTCCATTCTGACCTAGCCGGTTGGCTCCCACGCATTCCTTTGCCTCCCAATAAACATGACGCATTCCGTTGCCTCCCCATGAACACAACGCATTCCGTTGCCTCCCCATCAACACGACGACAACGATGTTTCTCCGTTCCGACCCAGCCATGTACGCGAGCTCTAGCCGTACGTATGCACGAGTAGGCGTTCGAGACCCTGCCCGTATGTACACATACGTGGCCATATTTTCTTTCTTGCACGCTGGCCGATGTACGTACGTGTACATGCTACGTGCGCGCCTCTACTACGACACATGCGCGCCTCTACTACGACACGTGCGCGCCTCTACTACAACACGTGCGCGCCTCTACATCGACCAGTATGTACGTACACGTTCACGACCAGAATGACAACGCTACATACGCTTCGACCAGGTGGGTCCCGACTATCAGGCACTTCCTTGTCTGCGAAGATGTAGCTGGTGGGTCCCAGCAGTCAGGGGGCGAATCGTTTTTTCTTTACCCGGACGCACTTCCTTGCGTGCGAAGATGTAGCTGGTGGGTCCCAGCAGTTAGGGGGAAACGTTTTTTTCACGAAATACGGTGGCCTGTCCGGTGGGTCCCCGCTGTCAAGTGGAGGAATAATTATTGTGCGTGTAATAAGGAGGCACTTCCTTGCTGCGGCCGTGGACCCAGCTGTCAGCCTCTCCATGTACAGTCCACGTCCGATGGAAGCTGTTCCTTGACCACGTTGACCACGCCGCATCGAGAGCACCAGGGCGGTGGACGGTGGTGAGGCCTAGGAAGGGGATGACGTGGAGCCAGGGAAGACGTGGCAGTGGATGCCCGTGCGTAGAGGAGTACGAGGGTTCACTGGTTCACTGCGGTGTGAGGTTGTCGTCACCGTAGAATAACAGGAGGTGTGGGTGAGTAGAGGGATGGACTGGCCAGCGGTGGGAGTAGTAGGGGGCGGTGAGGCCTCCGCCGCATCGCAGCCGGCCACGGGAGGCAGGAGCACGAGGCACGACCGGTGCTGGTTTGGGCGGCTGGAGTAAGAAGACCAAAGGTTGAAGAAGCACTACGGCCGTTGGATGGACATCGTACGGTCACTGGAGCTAGAATCGTGCATATTGACTAAGTTAACAAAGCCCTCCGTCCCCGTCAACTTAGTAGGCCCACAAGTCAGCCTGCCACTATACTAGGTCCCAGCTAACAGGGGGAGTATTCAATTTTTTGTGCGTAATAAGGAGGCACTTCCTTGCATGCGAAGATATAGCTGGTGGGTCCGAGCTGTCAGCGGCAGTAACGTTTTTTTCATGAAATACAGAGGCCCTTTCGGTGTGTCCCTGATGTCAGGTGGAGGAATCATTATTTTGCGCGTAATAAGGAGGCATTTCCTTGCGTGCGGCCGTGGACCCAGTTGTCGGCCTCTCCACGTACAGTCCACTTCAGATGCATGTCAGTCGTTGACCACGTTGACCAGGCCGCGCCGAGAGCACCAGGGCGGTGGACGACGGCGAGGCCTAGGAAGGGAACAACACGGAGGCAGGGAAGACTCGGCAGTTGTTTCCCACGCGGAGGGGAGTACGACTGTATGAGGGTTTACTGGTTCGTCTACCGTCGCCGGAGAATAACAGCAGGTGTGGGTGAGTAGAGGGATGGCTAGGCCAGCGATGGGAGTACGGTGGGGCGGTGCGGCCTGCGTGGCAGCAGAGCCGGCCGCGGGGGCAGTCCCATCGGCGCTTGTTTGAGCGGCTGGAGAAAGAAGAGCAGAGATTGAAGAAGCACGACAGCCGTTGGATGGCCATCCAATAGTCACTGTTTGTGTGTCAACCTTTTTTTTAGGAAAGCCTCAAATCTGTGGAAAACAGCATACAGCCCATTTGCTAATTCTTAAGGGTTTTTTCGGAGCCCATATTCTTTTTGTTAGCATTACAGCCCATATTGTGGCCACGGTTAAAAAATTATACAAAATTTTCCATATTTCGGTGTGGTCCGAACTTATTTTAATCCCGAAATTTTGACTCACATTCAAACTGTTTTTAAAAATAAATGTATATCAATATAAAATCCAACAAATTCTCCATGCATAAAAATTAATGTAATTTAAAATCTCAAAATGAAAAAAAAAGATATTTGAAACTAATTGCCGGTTTGATGTGTTTTAAAAATGTACAGCCCATTTCTCATTACTGATGGGCCATTTTCTCGGCCAGCCGAATGAAAGCTCTCCTCGTCTTGAAAGATTTGCAGCCTAACAGGCCTGACAAAGCAACTTACTTGGAAAATCACAAAAAAACTGGGTTGTGGCCGTGGACCCAGCTGTCAGCCTCTCCATGTACAGTACTCTTCCAATGGAATGTCGTTGACCACATTGACCACGCTGCACCGAGAGCACCAAGGCGGTGGACGACAGCGAGGCCTAGGAAGGGGACGAAGCGGAACCGGGGAAGACACGGCAGTGGATGCCCACGCGGAGAGGAGTACGAGGGTTCACTTGTTCGGCTGCGTGTGAGGCTGTCGTCGCCGCAGGGCCTGGCTAGCGGTGGGAGTAGTAGGGGCAATGAGGACTCAACGGCAGCACAGCCGTCCACTGGAGGCAGGAGCAGGCGGTCTCCCCGCGCTAGTTTGGGCGGCTGGTGCAAGAAGAGTAGCGATTGAAGAAGCAGCAGGACCGTTCGATTCAAATCCAATGGTTACTGCTGCTAGAATCGTTTGTTGACTAAGTTTACAAGCCCTACGTACGCGTCAACTTAGTAGGCCCACAGGTTAGCCTCCCAACCAGTGCGCCCCAGATGTCAGTGGGGGGAATCATTTTTTTCACGTAATAAGGAGGCAGTTGATTATGTGCGGCCAGGCCAGTGGAGGGAGTAGGGTGGGCCGGGGAAGCCTGCGCGGCATCACAGCGGGCCACGAGAGGAGGGAGCAGGCAGTCCTGCTGGTGCTAGTTTAGGCGGCTGGAGCACGAAGATCAGAGATTGAAGAAGCACGTCGGCCATTGGATGGACATCCAACAGTCACTGCTACTAGAATCATGTGTTCACTGACAAAGCCTTGCGTAAACAAGTCAGCCTCGAAATCTGTGGCGTGTATATCCCATTTGCTATTATTTTTATATTTTTTCTCATTTTCTAATTCATATGGAATTTATTGCAGCCCGTTTTCCATTTTTAGAATTGCTGGTCATTTCGGGTCAGTACCAGGGTCAAAAAATTAACTAAATATGTGGGAAATTTTGAAAATCGCAAATTTTTGCTGCGGAACAAATATTCTTAATCCAAAAATTAATAGCCATACTAAAACAAATGTCAGGACCCCGACTCAATGCCACATCGATCTAGCATGTAACACCTCATATCACTTTGCGGCCTCACGCACGGTATTCCCACGGGTGTCGCCTTACCTTTGCCCGGGACCATTTGCGCCTTTTTGCACACGTATATGATAGTGTCGCTAGCATCCATATGATAAGAAGCCCGGGCTGACATGGCTAGTCGTAAACCCAAAGTGGCACAGACTTACAGGGACAGGCATCCATGACCCAGCATCGAACGTGTGGGTCATCAGCGAGTGAATCCAGGTTGTAGCACTAGGCTAGCAGGACTCCGGTGAACCGGTCTGTAGCGGGCTAACAGGACTCCGGTATTCATCGCGTGACATTTCCCCAAAGGGACAGACACAGGAATGAACAAGGACACATGCCGGCCAGCCTAAGTGTTCCGGACCAGTAGCAAGCTACCATGGCTCGGTGGAAACACTAGGAGACATTTCCCGGTAAGGGGGGATACTAAGGATAAACAACTAGATAGTCAGATCCCACACATACCAAGCATTTCAATAACATACACACAATATGCTCGATATGTGCAAATACAACATGGCATCACAACATGACTCTACGACTCAAGTATTTATTCAATAGGCTCCGAGGAGCGAGATATTACAAACATGGGTCTCATGACCCAACATTCAAAGCATACAAGTCAAAACACAAGCGGAAGCTATCATGTCTGAGTACAGACATCTATAGATGGAAAAGGCTGAGAAGCCTGACTATCTACCAGATCCTGCCGAGGGCACAAGATCGTAGCTGAGGTATCAAGACTAAACGTCGAAGTCCACGCGAAACTACTAGTGAGACTGAAGTCTCTCTGCAAAAACATAAAATAGGCAAACGTGAGTACAAATGTACCCAGCAAGACTTACATCAGAACTAACTACATATGCATCATTATCAACAAAGGGATGGTGGGGGTTTAACTGCAGCAAGCCAGCTTTGACTCAGTGGCTATCCTGAACTACGACTGCAAGTAACTCTTTTGAGGTGGCGCACACGAGTCCACTATTCACCATATCAATACACCACTATGGATTCGCTCCCTTCTCCCTACAAGAACGCCATCCATAGCACTCACGCTTATCTTGCGTATTTTAGGGTATCCACTTTCACTTGTCTATGAACTGATATAAGCAACCCAGAAGTCCTTTACCGCGGACACGGCTATTCGAATAGATGATGTTAACCCTACAGGGGTGTACTTCTTCATACATGTTTCCACCACTTAGCGTCTGCACACGACATGTGCTCGGCAGACTTCAAGCGAAAGCCAACGTGGGTGTAGACCACGACCTACCTAAACACTCAAGTCTCTAGTCCAGGTTTATCGCCTATTCGGGTTCCATCCATGAGGAGATCCGGCCGTAGTTTCGCTCACAGCCCCAAACAATGTGTACAGGGTTCCCGAGACACCTAACGGGCATCCGGTACACCATGCCACGTACCTACCGCATCACAGCCCACCCCTATGGTCAGCGCTGTCCACGGCCTCCAGTAAGCTACAAACACTAGAAACTACTTGCAACTCCTGGACAGAGGACTAGGGTGAATAAGAAGTCGAGCGGGGTCATATTTCAGGGCCCAATGCATGGTAGTAGCTGAATCATGGATCACAAACACAAAACTCAGTTCCTGAGGACGGCTTCAATGAGACAACCCACCATGTACTCCTACATGGCCTCTCACTGATACCTTTTACCAAATCGTGTTCACACACTTAGCTCACACATAGTAGGACATGTTCACACACCTCTGATTCATTCCCGATGAATCAGACCTGACTCAACTCTAAGCAGTAGCAGGCATGACAAACAAACATGAATGAGTAGGCACAACAGGGCTCAAACAACTCCTACTCATACTAGTGGGTTTCATCTATTTACTGTGGCAATGACAGGTCATGCAGAGGATAAAGGGGTTCAGCTACCGCAGCAAGTAACAAATGACTCGTTGTTGTCCTAATGCAGTAAAAGAGAGCAGGGCGAGAGAGTAGGATTGTATCGGAATGAACAAGGGGGTTTTGCTTGCCTGGCACTTCTGAAGATAACATTGAGTCTTCATCAGTGTCAATGATCACATCGTCGGTACAGCGTCTACCGAGGGGGAACAACACCGGCAAACACAGAAGAAACACGATCAATGCAATGCACAGTATGATGCATGCTATGACATGGCAATATGAATGTGTTTTGGGCTAATGCATCTAGCAACAAGTTAAATGGGGTTGGTTTGAACACTAGGTTCAAATTCAAACTCCATATGTGAGAGTTTAAATGCCATTTAATTGATTTGACCTGATCAGCAGGTATAAGTTGTTCTAACATGCATGAAAATGGTACAGATGGATAGATTGGATTTTTCTGATCATTTTTCATATATAATTTATCTCATTTGGAGTTACGGTTGATTTTCTATGATTTTTAGAAGTTTAGGCAATTTCCTGGAATTTCCTGCATTAAATAAATACAGAAAAAGATTAACTGCGTCAGCATGACGTCGAGGTGACGTCATCAGGTCAAAGGCGTCAGCCCAGGTCAAACCTGACGGCTGGGACCCGCGTGTCAGTGTCTAGTCTAATTAACAGAGTTTGTTAACGCTAAACTAATCCTAAACCTTGGTAATTAGCAGGGGCTGGCCCCACATGTCAATGACCCAGGGGAGGGTCAAACAGGGGTCAAACCCGGGTCAACTCGCCGGAGTTGACCCGCGGCTCGTCGCTGGCGAGGCCAGAGATGGCGGAGACATTCGGGTTTCGTCCCACGGCGACCAAAACGAAGGCCGAGGCCATCTACGGAACGAGGAGACTCATCTGCATCGAATGGTGCGAGCGGGAGGAGCTAGGGTGGAGCGAGTTCGCCGGAGTTGAGCTCGTGGCGGCGCCGACGTTCGTGTGTGACGCGAGCGAGAGCTAGGGGCACAGGAAGGCGAGCTGGAGCGCGCTACGGGCTCGTGGGGAGGCACTCAGTGCAGTGATGTGGTCTACTGTGAGCTTCAACAGCCATAGCCACGGCGGCGACATGGCCGGCGGCGAAGAGCTCTCGGCACGGCTAGAGAGGGAGGTAGGGCACGGGGAGAGGGGGAAACGATGGCGGAGCTCACAACGGGTGCAGCGGTGGCCTCGGCGTGCTCGGGGAAGCTCGAACGGCGGTGAATCGACGATGAAGTTGACGGCGGCCGAAGGTTGAAGATGAGCTTGAGGACGACGCTGCAGGGCTTCCGTAGGGGCATGGATCGGTGGGGAGGAAGAGGGGGTCGAGGCGGAGCTCCTAAGCTCAGCGGCAGGGCAAGGGGTGGCTGGTGGCCGCGGCGAACGGCGTCAGTGGCGATGGTGGCGCTCGGGCAGTGCGAAGGAGAGAGACAGAGGAGGGGAGGAGGTCCAGCGAGAGAGGGGAGAGGTGCAGAGGGTCGAGGGGGGTGCGTGGCGTCGGTAGAAGGCCCAGGGCTCCCAGGTGGAAGCAGGAGGTGGCCGAGGGCGCTCGGGCACGCGCCACCGAGCTGCTTCGGGACGAGGGGGAGGAAGACGACAGAAGGGTGGCCTGGTGGGCTGGGCCGGCCACTTGGGCCGCCAGGTGGGCTTCACAGGTGAGTGCCAGGTAAGTTCTCTGCTCTCTGCTTTTATCTATCGTTTTCTATTTTCTGCAACTTTGTGACTTTATTAAAAATACTAGACCAAACCCAAAAATCATGAAACTGATCAATGCCACTGTTTGAAATATAACCAACAGCAAACATTTTAGTTTATGATTATTTGAGCATTTAAACTATTTATTAGCATTTAAATGCCTAAATGCAAATACTTTATGATTTACTTCAAGAATCCAGGAATAACCTAGATATATGTTCATAATTTTTGGCAGAGGTTTTCACCTTTATCAGAAATCATGAACATTTTCAAAGGCATTTTGGGTTCATTGAAAATGATTTTATTTGAGCCTATTTGCATTCATTTGGTGCTAGGGTTTAAACAATCCCCATTTCAAGTTTAACTGAAATTTAACATGATGCAACACATGACTAGCTAGCTCAGAGCAAACCAGAAGCTAGGGATGTGACAACTCACCCCCACTAAACAAGAATCTTGACCCGAGATTCAAGCGTAGGGTAAGACGAAGGGGAAACGCATCCTAACACAATCTTCACGATCCAGGTTGCACTTCAAATGAACGTTGATTCGTTCACCATCATTGTCTCGAAGTCTTGCTCTGAGAATTCCAACTAACATGACAACGAGAGGAAAGGAAAGACCCTAAAAGAATCGTTCTTCTCGAAGGTCGAACAACTCAGGATTAACTCACGGAATGAGACATAGCAACATCTCTCGAGCTGAGAGACGAAGCACACCTCTAGGAATGGAGTGGAACAGATGACGGAGGTTTACCAGGTATACAATTCCACACTTAAGAAGGTGGTGAACGGTTGCCAGCGCAGTGAGGAGTTAAGTTGACATGAAACCATAACGAGACATCTTAGAGGAGGTGACTCATAGGATCACCCCTTAAGTGGCAAAAAGAATTACCTTTGATTCAAAGATCATTGAGACTCTTTACACCAACTTAGGGCAATTCTCGAGCGATCGTTTAGAGGGGTTCGGTAGAATGGCATACCCGGATTAGAATGGATGATGTGGATTACCTTGTTGAAAACCACACAAGGGATGATTCTAGTAATTGAGGAGAAGCTCAATAGTAGAGAGTGAGTCCACTGTTTGAGAAGTTATAGCATAACCGAGGAAACTGAGAGCAATCCCAGTTAGTGCCGATGATAACACCTAGTGCTTGTGCGTGCTCTCAAGAACTTGAGCATTTCCATAATCATCAAGGTTTTACCAACATCCATGTCAAGGGTGCTGACAACACAACATACTACCATGATGAATAGCGATGGACGATGCAGATGCAAAGGAGGATAACACTTTCTCGGATTTCACCTTAGCGAGGCCAAGGAAACAAAATCTGGATGATCGACCGAGAGACATTTAGCACTCCGCTTCTAATGTTCTCCTTGATGTGCTAGCGCAATCTATAGATAATTATGGTTTGATATCTAGAACATCAAGTAAAAGGTCGGACTTCGGGAGCACAAGAGTCCATAAGGAATAACTATGGAGTAAATCCTACGAAATCCTCATGGGGAGGTGGCCAACTTTCTCAATCAAGAGCCTATAATAATGGGTCTTCCGGCTGGGTGTGTTGGCCACGACATCCACTTTACCGGGTTACAAAGAGACCAATATTATAGTTCTTGGGAAAAGTTCCAACCATCATATCTGCCTGAGATTCAGATCTGGCTGGTGTCGGGATATTTTAGACTCATCAAGTCTAGAAAGAAAAAGAAAGTTCGCAACACAAATCGACGAGATGACGTTGCGAGATTCTCGGGAAATGAACTACGATAGCAAGCTCCAAAATATGAGCTGGTTCTGCTACAAACATGTGAACACGTTGTCTCGGACAAAACATTATCACATGGTAGTCTTACAATAAAACACTACCGAGTTCAGGTGGGGAACCATCATTAATGACATCGAAGTCTCCACGTGTGGAAGTCCAAAGAGTTCACCTTGGACAGACTCCTTTATCTTTGAACAACTCAATCAGTGGCTTGGTGTGCTAGGATATACATATGGAATGAGGATGATCAGTCTAACAGACCACATAATTCTTCGCACGTGCATGACTGACTTGGGATGATTCCATAGGAGGTAAAACAAGCCTTCTCAAATTCATGGCGGCAACTTGCATCAAGTGCACATGAATTAGAGGGACTCACTTCTTTTGTCCAAACATATGCTTCACGAACGAGTCATGAAGATAATGATTATAAAAGTTTCCAATACTAGCTCGATGTTCAACAAAATCATGGAGGAGATAAGGATGTTGTCAATGGGCTCAACAACAATTCATCCAGGTTTCCATATTAGTGGAATACCACAATTATGTGAACAAGGTGATAGCATTGGTCAGACCCGAAAGATATAATGGTGTATGCTCGAGGAACAACCATGAGTAAGAAAACATTACGAATATCGTTGGTTCTGATTTGATTTGACGATAGCCCATACTCAAATCAATGGTTTGGGTAAGATAATAGATCCAACAATTGATCACGAGGATCAACCAATAAAGATATCATCTTTCTTCAACACACATACAAGATATCCCTTAAATGAACTAAGTCGGACAAGCTTTTATCTTCCAACTCTCCAAGTTGTTGTTTAGTTTACCAACTAGCTCAGGGTATCCAACACAGAATTTTGGAGAAGGGGGTGGTTTATGAAAAACCAACTTGATCACGAACCCAACATAGCGGTCAGGGGACAACCTGGTAATACTTCCGAGAAGATATTCGGAAAATTACAAACCACCAATATGTTATTAAGCTCGAAAACAATCTTGTTTCCGAAGCAAGATGATGTGATCAATTAAGCAAGGGATTGAAACCCTAACTCATTGATCGAAGAGTGCACCAGAAATAAGGACTAGGTAGCACGAACAGTCTTAGAATGATGATTCAAGAACCAACACGCTAAGAATGAAATTATTGTCCTTTAACTACCAAGCAACAAGGTTGCTAGGAATATTGATTTCACACATCACGATTCACTTGTCGACATTCCGGTTGCAACAACACGGGAACCGAGAAATGAATAATGATGGAGAGAAGTATCACTGTGTCAAGAGTTCATAGGATGGTGTGCAATTCCCATGACATTCTTGATATGAAGATGGTAATACTCCAAGGTAGAACAGAGCAAAAGCAAGATTAGCAATTTGATCTGCGGAGTACGACTGCTTTGACCCAATCCTGGAAATACTGGAGTTTGTTTCTCCTAGTCATTCCGGAATAGAATGGCTTGACGGACCACAAGAGTAAAAGGAATGCACGCATACTCTTGACTATCAAATGATAGACGAGGGTCAGAAGACAACTAAGAGGGACAACTCAAAGAACATATAATTTTGTGAGTTGTGGATGCATAGATTAGTATGTCGAACCAAGTTCAACATGTTTCTTCCGGATAACCCATGCAGAGAGGTAGGACTAGCAGAGTCACGATTTATGAATGGAGAACTCCTCAAGAGTACTCTGATTGTGATCTTTTGGTTCAACGAGGAACTGCTGCCATAAGTAGTTCATGGTATTTGGAAGAACGATATACCACAAACCTCGAGAACTATCGCAAAGGTTACTAATAACCTAAAGGAACTAGCAAACACTATCAACATGAAGTAAGTAGAGTGAATCTCAGGTTCAAGAACCCAGGAATAGAATATCTACTACTAAGTAGCATCACGGGATGCTTTCGAGAATAAAGGCCAGAATCATCACACTGGGACACAAATCATGACTAGATTACTAGATGATCCCCTAAGACACCTAGGGTCATAATAAGAACTCCAACATATATGTCGAGGCAATAGAATACCTCAACTCAGCAATTAGTGTGATTAACCTGGCCCAAAGGAACATAAAAACCAGAGGGAAAGGATTTGCAAGTGCATCAGATTGTTTAGAAACCTGGGATGACTCGGACAGCATAACGGCTGTAAATGCTCCAAAGTTTGGAGACATACTACAGAAATGGTGGCATAGCCACTCAGAAGCACAATATCAAGGTTTCGAGATCATCAGTTAACATACAGAAGTGGTAGGAACTAGACTGAGGCTTACATCCAACAATCTTACAAGTCTACAGATTAGTAACACGTGATCCTGATAGAAAGAGGAGATAGCCTAGTTCTTAATCCCCGTAGAAGAGAAGAGGATGACTCAGATCAGAAGGCCATGAGGTATAAGGAGTAAAAGAGCCTTACGTTCCATCCCACAATCAATTCCCTTACATAACTAAAGCATTTCTAGACACAACTTCGACCAGTTTGGCTTGGTAATCCTACAGGCAGCCAGGCTCTGATACCAAAGCTGTCAGGACCCCGACTCAATGCCACATTGATCTAGCATGTAACACCTCATATCACTTTGCGGCCTCACGCACGGTATTCCCACGGGTGTCGCCTTACCTTTGCCCGGGACCGTTTGCGCCTTTTTGCACACGTATATGATAGTGTCGCTAGCATCCATATGATAAGAAGCCCGGGCTGACATGGCTAGTCGTAAACCCAAAGTGGCACAGACTTACAGGGACAGGCATCCATGACCCAGCATCGAACGTGTCGGTCATCAGCGAGTGAATCCAGGCTGTAGCACCGGGCTAGCAGGACTCCGGTGAACCGGGCTGTAGCGGGCTAACAGGACTCCGGTATTCATCGCGTGACATTTCCCCGAAGGGACAGACACAGGAACGAAGAAGGACACATGCCGGCCAGCCTAAGTGTTCCAGAGCAGTAGCAAGCTACCATGGCTCGGTGGAAACACTAGGAGACATTTCCCGGTAAGGGGGGCTACTAAGGATAAACAACTAGATAGTCAGATCCCACACATACCAAGCATTTCAATAACATACACACAATATGCTCGATATGTGCAAATACAACATGGCATCACAACATGACTCTACGACTCAAGTATTTATTCAATAGGCTCCGAGGAGCGAGATATTACAAACATGGGTCTCATGACCCAACATTCAGAGCATACAAGTCAAAACACAAGCGGAAGCTATCATGTCTGAGTACAGACATCTATAGATGGAAAAGGCTGAGAAGACTGACTATCTACCAGATCCTGCCGAGGGCACAAGATCGTAGCTGAGGTATCAAGACTAAACATCGAAGTCCACGCGAAACTACTAGTGAGACTGAAGTCTCTCTGCAAAAACATAAAATAGGCAAACGTGAGTACAAATGTACCCAGCAAGACTTACATCAGAACTAACTACATATGCATCATTATCAACAAAGGGATGGTGGGGGTTTAACTGCAGCAAGCCACCTTTGACTCGGTGGCTATCCTGAACTACGACTGCAAGTAACTCTTTTGAGGTGGCGCACATGAGTCCACATATTCACCATATCAATACACCACTATGGATCCGCTCCCGTCTCCCTACGAGAACGCCATCCATAGCACTCACGCTTATCTTGCGTATTTTAGGGTATCCACTTTCACTTGTCTATGAACTGATATAAGCAACCTAGAAGTCCTTTAGCGCGGACACGGCTATTCGAATAGATGATGTTAACCCTGCAGGGGTGTACTTCTTCATACATGTTTCCACCACTTAGCGTCTGCACACGACATGTGCTCGGCAGACTTCAAGCGAAAGCCGACGTGGGTGTAGACCACGACCTACCTAAACACTCAAGTCTCTAGTCCAGGTTTATCGCCTATTCGGGTTCCATCCATGAGGAGATCCGGCCGGAGTTTCGCTCACAGCCCCAAACGATGTGTACAGGGTTCCCGAGACACCTAACGGGCATCCGGTACACCATGCCACGTACCTACCGCATCACAGCCCACCCCTACGGTCAGCGCTGTCCACGGCCTCCAGTAAGCTACAAACACCAGAAACTACTTGCAACTCCTGGACAGAGGACTAGGGTGAATAAGAAGTCGAGCGGGGTCATATTTCAGGGCCCAATGCATGGTAGTAGCTGAATCATGGATCACAAACACAAAACTCAGTTCCTAAGGACGGCTTCAATGAGACAACCCACCATGTACTCCTACATGGCCTCTCACCGATACCTTTTACCAAATCGTGTTCACACACTTAGCTCACACATAGTAGGACATGTTCACACACCTCTGATTCATTCCCGATGAATCAGACCTGACTCAACTCTAAGCAGTAGCAGGCATGACAAACAAACATGAATGAGTAGGCACAACAGGGCTCAAACAACTCCTACTCATACTAGTGGGTTTCATCTATTTACTGTGGCAATGACAGGTCATGCAGAGGATAAAGGGGTTCAGCTACCGCAGCAAGTAACAAATGACTCGTTGTTGCCCTAATGTAGTAAAAGAGAGCAGGGCGAGAGAGTAGGATTGTATCGGAATGAACAAGGGGGTTTTGCTTGCCTGGCACTTCTGAAGATAGTATAGTTCTTCATCGGTGTCATCGATCACATCGTCGGTACAGCGTCTACCGAGGGGGAACAACACCGGCAAACATAGAAGAAACATGATCAATGCAATGCACAGTATGATGCATGCTATGACATGGCAATATGAATGTGTTTTGGGCTAATGCATCTAGCAACAAGTTAAATGGGGTTGGTTTGAACACTAGGTTCAAATTCAAACTCCGTATGTGAGAGTTTAAATGCCATTTAATTGATTTGACCTGATCAGCAGGTATAAGTTGTTCTAACATGCATGAAAATGGTACAGATGGATAGATTGGATTTTTCTGATCATTTTTCATATATAATTTATCTCATTTGGAGTTACGGTTGATTTTCTATGATTTTTAGAAGTTTAGGCAATTTCCTGGAATTTCCTGAATTAAATAAATACAGAAAAAGATTAACTGCGTCAGCATGATGTCGAGGTGACGTCATCAGGTCAAAGGCGTCAGCCCAGGTCAAACCTGACGGCTGGGACCCGTGTGTCAGTGTGTAGTCTAATTAACAGAGTTTGTTAACGCTAAACTAATCCTAAACCTTGGTAATTAGTAGGGGCTGGCCCCACATGTCAATGACCCAGGGGAGGGTCAAACAGGGGTCAAACCCGGGTCAACTCGCCGGAGTTGACCCGCGGCTCGTCGCCGGCGAGGCTAGAGACGGCGGAGGCATTCGGGTTTCGTCCCACGGCGACCAAATCGAAGGCCGAGGCCATCTACGAAACGAGGAGACTCGTCCGCATCGAATGGTGCGAGCGGGAGGAGCTAGGGTGGAGCGAGTTCGCCGGAGTTGAGCTCGTGGCGGCGCCGGCATTCGGGTGTGATGCGAGCGAGAGCTAGGGGGCATAGGAAGGCGAGCTGGGGCGCGCTACGGGCTCGTGGGGAGGCACTCAGTGCAGTGATGTGGTCTACTGCAAGCTTCAACAGCCGTAGCCACGGCGGCGACATGGCCGGCGGCGAAGAGCTCTCGGCTCGTTGCGAACGGCGGCTAGAGAGGGAGGTAGGGCACGGGGAGAGGGGGAAACGATGGCGGAGCTCACAACGGGTGCAGCGGTGGCCTCGGCATGCTCGGGGAAGCTCGAATGGCGGCGAATCGACGATGAGGTTGACGGCGGCCGAAGGTTGAAGATGAGCTTGAGGACGACGCTGCAGGGCTTCCGTAGGGGCGTGGATTGGTGGGGAGGAAGAGGGGGTCGAGGCGGAGCTCCTGAGCTCAGCGGCAGGGCGAGGGGTGGCCGGTGGCCGCAGCGAACGGCGTCGGTGGCGATGGTGGCGCTCGGGCAGTGCGAAGGAGAGAGACAGAGGAGGGGAGGAGGTCCAGCGAGAGAGGGGAGAGGTGCAGAGGGTCGAGGGGGGGTGCGTGGCGTCGGTAGAAGGCCCGGGGCTCCCAGGTGGAAGCAGGAGGTGGCCGAGGGCGCTCAGGCGCGCGCCACCGAGCTGCTTCGGGACGAGGGGGAGGAAGACGACAGAAGGGTGGCCTGGTGGGCTTCACAGGTGAGCGCCAGGTAAGTTCTCTGCTCTCTGCTTTTATCTATCGTTTTCTATTTTCTGCAACTTTGTGACTTTATTAAAAATACTAGACCAAACCCAAAAATCATGAAACTGATCAATGCCACTGTTTGAAATATAACCAACAGCAAACATTTTAGTTTATGATTATTTGAGCATTTAAACTATTTATTAGCATTTAAATGCCCAAATGCAAATACTTTATGATTTACTTCGAGAATCCAGGAATAACCTAGATATATGTTCATAATTTTTGGCAGAGGTTTTCACCTTTATCAGAAATCATGAACATTTTCAAAGGCATTTTGGGTTCATTTAAAATGATTTTATTTGAGCCTATTTGCATTCATTTGGTGCTAGGGTTTAAACAATCCCCATTTCAAGTTTAACTGAAATTTAAACATGATGCAACACATGACTAGCTAGCTCAGAGCAAACCAGAAGCTAGGGATGTGATAACAAATTTAAAAATAAATTAGTACTATGTCATGTTAAATCCAATGAAATACATATAAGATATCAGTGAAGAACGAAAACAAAAAAGGAAACTAATATCCCATTTGCTATAAATTTTTTTGGAATTTTCAACGCCTTTTGATATTACTTTTAATAGACATTGACCATACTCTTTGGCCAGGACGGAATGCATCCCTCCTTGTCTTGAAAGATTTACAGCCCAGTAATTCGGAGAAAACAAATAGGCCTAGCTTGGGTATTCTTCAAAAAGAAATACTGGGCTACCTATTTTCCCAAAGAACTAGTGCATGAGCATTTAGATTTATTTATTTATTTACTTATGTATGTTTAGGGGACTAGGAGCATGTACCTGGGCCGGATTCATGTGAGAGCCTCCCTTCCAGTTAATTATGGGCTTCTCTATTGGGCCATCATCAGTGGGCTGCATTTTATCAACAAGTGGAAAATGTGTTCCGTACGGAAAATAGTATGAGCTACGTACGGTACGGGGCACTAAAGGATCGAACCGTGCAACGACTTCCAAAACATTGTGTTTGTCGTTCGAACAACACATTTATTCAACCAAAAGATGAAATATACTACTGATTGTACATTGAAAACAGCAGCAGCAGCAACTAGGGCTGGGGGTGCAACAGAAGCAGTAAGCAGGCCAGAAGAGTGAAGATGCAGCTCTCTCTTCCAAACCAAACATCAGCCATCATTACAAAAGGGCTACCAAAAAAGAACAAGTGTATGCATCAAACTAAATAAAGATCCTACTACACCAAGTGTACGCATCTAACTAATTGGCTCAGTTAGACGTTACTATTTATTAAGCTGTGGAGATTGGCTGATGGCTTGAACCAGATGGGTGCCTGGCGGGGGAAACTCTAGCCAGAAGGTCGAAGTCTGATACTTGCGACCCTCTCTCCTACTTTGGGCTGCAGAGCGTGGCGGCACATATCAGGGTATGGTGCATGCAGAGACACATGGTACGCTGTGTACACACAGTTTTGCCTGATGAACGATACCGCTCTGCCATCATGATCCTTGCCATCGGTCATCTCCTGGTTAATCAGATAATTCAGTCCGACAAACAGAGAGCGTGTACCAAGGCTACTTACCAGCCTTCAGTCAAAAATTCCTGAAGGCCCAGAGAAGCTGGGATCCTGCTCAAAGATCTTGCAGTGACTATGATTGTATTCTGCGAAACAACACGTCCAGTACGTGCGAACGATCATCAATCTTTCACTGTCGTCTGATCAAGCCAGGAACCACCTGCAACTACCATGTCGCTTTTCTTTGAAAGGTTCTGGGATTAGGAAGGGTAGGGACACCAGGCGGCCTATGACATCATATCAAGTTGGAGTCAAATAAAAAAGGGCTCTTGATTTAGTCAATCTTAAGAACAACATGTTATGAGCATGAATATTTTTTCAGTAAATGTTGACAGTAATATAAGCAAGCATTGTTCAAGAAATCTTCCGATTCACCGATTAATGTTCTGATTTATCGCTAATCGGGGGGTGATCGATAAGATTATGCCTTATCTTTGCCGTTTACCTTTTGGGCCGATTTATCATTCTGACAAGCGATTTATTGGGAATCTACCGATAAATCAGACCTATTCATAGCACGATGTTTGCAAAAACTATGTTTATTTATGTTTTATGGGCCTTGTTACGGAATATGTACTATTTTCCTATTTTGTTTGCCATTATCCGAGGATTCAAAGGCTAGAAATCAAGGTAACACTTCTGTCAAATATTGTTTTGGTGCTGAATATAGCGTATTTTAGTGTTGGCAACCTGAGATTTGCAAAAAAATATATCTGATTAATAGTCGACCGATAAAATCGATTAATCGGCCGATTTCCGATTAATCTCTAATCCCTAGCTGACCGAGACGATAACGATAAGCGATATCCTCAACATTGTAAGCAAGCCATCATTATATCATAGGAAAGTAACATACTGCTGTAACAGCCATTTGTAGCGATGACTGGAGTAGGCCAGCAATACGTCCAGCCATAGAAGGAGTCGACAGCGTAAATGAAGCCCTTGTGTTCAATGGCACCAGAGAACCATGGAGGATGTATGATCCTGCAATGAACGTGCAGATTTATCCACTTACTGCAGTGACCTGTCAGATAGGCGAGACCGCGGTTGAAGAACGCAATTAGCCTGAAGTTTTTATAATTCGCAGATCTTGTGGGCACTTGGCAGATTACAACCTTGAGCAAATCAAACTTGGTATCATGTTGGCTACTGTAAGATTCCGAGTATTCCGGGCCACGGTGCCAAAGTAGTGCAGTGTTAATCGAAGGAAGGGGGATCAATCGTCGGGTGTAGACCTCCACGAGCATCCAGCTGCCGCGACCGTCGACGAGCACCATCCAAGACGTGTTCATGCCGACCCAGTACATACCGTTAATGTAGTTGAGGCTGACGGGGATCGGATCGCAGTCAAGGGGGTTGATGCTCGCCACCCTACGATCGTTATGCTGCATGACACGCTGTTTCTGAAGATCAGGCGGCATCAGCAAGCAAGGAGCTAGCTTAAAAAGCTCTGGCCTGAGGGATTTGAGTAAACGGTACAGCCCTGACGAGCACGCGGCAAGCGGCATGGTACTGAGATTGTCCACACGCGAAACAATGAGCTTGATTACCACTGTGGGGAGCGAATTCTAGCCACTCTTTCGGTGGATGCTGCTCGGTTCTGCCATTGTTAGTGCTTGGGTTTCGGATGAGGGGGGAGGCGCCTTAGCGGAGATGGAAGATTGAACGAGATTATGTGCGGACAAAGATGGAGAAGCGAATATGTGTTGCGGGAAGTGGACAGGTGATGATGACTACAGCATGTTGCTTGACTTACGAGACACATACCAGCAGCGTAGGGTCATGTCGATGCCAGACAACTTGCTTGAGTGATCACAGTACTGGTACTCCCTACAGTAGCTACTACAGTACTATGCCCTAACTTGCTTGAGTAGAGTAGTAGAGTAGGACTTTGCTCTACTAATAGCACCGGAGGAGTAGTATATTCTAATCCAAAGTAGTTACAAACTTCAATGCCTGAGCGTGGAATGACTACGAACCGTGCTCAAAGACCGTGTCTACGTGGTGTTTGGACTTATATGCAAAAAAAATAGCAAGATGTCCGTGCATTGCATGGCACACCATCATCACCAACTCGGTTTTTTCTCTACTCCTACTCCTATAAAAGACTCAGTTGGTGATGATGGAGGCGAGGAGGCATGTTCAGCCGGGCGTGCAGCGGACGGCGCAGCACTATTCAATTTGTTATAAAAACAAAGAAGAGTAGTAGAGATAGAGACATAGGGAGGAGCACGAGGTTGTGGGAGATGAGGATGAACGAGGCAAGGCCTTATCTATAAATGTGGAGAGAGGTGCGGGTATCTTTTGTAAAATTGTCATAGTTGGCTTTCTATCCGTCGGATATAGATCGGACGGTCTATATTACAAGATGGCAGGCATACCATCATCACCAACTCGGTTTTCTATAAGAGTAGATATAGATAGATAGAGACTAGGGAGTACTAGTAAGGACATCATCTACTGCTTCGTGTACTACTCCTGTGCTCCATTCGGCGGTTGCAACGTCCCCTACAGCCACTCCCTCCTGCGCTACATTTGGTGGGCGCTGTTGAAATTTGGGGAGTGCACTCTCGTGACTGCTGGCAGCCACGACTTCACCGACGACGACTTCTTCCCCGACCTCGGCAACCTCTTCCTCAACGACATGGGCGACAACCTCAACACCAACGGTGCTGCTCCCGTTGCACTGTATGTGTTTCTGTCCTTCCTATTGGAAATCATGGTAGAATTCATGTTTCTACTCTGTATCCTACTACTATGCTAGTCCACATGATTAGTTTCATCTCTGTTATAGCCATCATGATTTATTTTGTGCTTATTCGGATTAAATCTCGTAGTAACTTGCTCATATATTCAACTGGCGCAACGTCCACTACAGCCACTCCCATTTCATGGACGGCCTGGTCGATGCCTCCAAGGAGCCCTTCGTCCACTGCTATGAGTGCCCGATGCCGTTTTGTGGCTCGCGGCGGACATGGTGCATCACCTCACAGATGCGTGCAGCGGTCACTGCTGGCCCTTGGCGGCGAACATCAAGTACGAGACGTGCTACCCGTTCACCATGCCGGAGTCGCTGGAGGATCACCGCCGCCTGCTAGTCTCGGAGGAGGACAGCAACGTCTTCCTCTTGATTGTGGGCACCGGCGAGGCTCGCGCAGGCCGCCGCCCCGTCTCTATAATGTGCGTCAGGGGCGACGCTGCTGACACTAACACTGACACGAGGCCGATGTACGGGTGCGTGTTCAGTGTTACTACCCCTCTGGGTCGCGTGGGTGGCGACACCGGCCTCATCGAACGGACTTGGACTCTGGGGAGCTGGGACTATCCCGCCAATGTGGACTTGGAAAACCCATGGCATCCTTTACCCGCCAACGCAATGCACGGAGACTCCAAGGAGGTTCACCTGGACATACGCATTATCAAGTTAAATGTTGATCATTAGTCTTCGCTCAATGTAATCCGCTGTCTAAGCATGTGGATACTTCCATGCAGGATCTTGCTCTATTGGAGTATCACGCATGAATAAAAGTGTATCCGTTTATGGTTTAGTCTAGAATCTTCCATGTACGAATTTTTACTATAGTACTGGAGAAAGACTTACGATGAACCATTTCTTACATCTCCTCTGCCCCCTTGCAAGTCATCCTGATTTAATCCCTCTGTCTAGGTGTATAAGGGCATGGTTACTATTACTTAATAGTATAGCCAACTGTTGACTATAAGAAAGTGCCATGTCATCTGTAGCCAACATGTATAACAATCGATACTCAAAAACTAATTCTTAAAGATCATTTCTTGCAAAGCACAATAAGTGTTATTTCTTCACAAGTTTTGGATGCAGGTTGAACAGTTGAATGCTTTTGTTTGCAAAAGATACATTTTTATCTATTTCACCCGGATGTTTGTGAGCTCTAGAGATGAAATAATATCCGAAGAAACCTATGGATACCCGTTACACATGAGATGACCCCCACATCCTTTGTCAAAATAATCAACTCCCCGATCAATGCATTTCACTCTTCGGTGCAACACACGGGCACCTTACTACTATAGATTAGTACGACCAAAAATTTAACTAACATTATATATAGTACGATAAATGTTGATGCATGTCACCTAAAATTATATCATTCAAAACTATGTTCAAATAGGAATCCAATGATATAGTTTTTGTTGACATGCACTAACATTTTGTCAGATAAATCTTCAGTCAAATTCAATGCGAGACTAATAAACCATGACCGATGTAGTACAAGTGTAGAGGGCGGTGCTGCATGGGAGTCTCACCTCTCACCCCGCTCGTGGTGCAGCAGTAAAGCCGTCATATCACAAAACCCAACCACTCCTAGTAATAAGTGGCCTAGTAAAATAAACGGACAAGCAACCATCACATCCATCCGTCTTTTTTGCATTTCATCTCTCTGCATTTACTTTCTCTGGTTCATCTCGCACACTTGATCCCTAGCTACTACTCCTAGGGCTAGTTCTTTTGGCGGCTTCCCCAGCTTTTCCCACAAGACTAGTCACAGTGGAGAGTAACAATAAGGCGCCTCACTCATTTATTTGGGCTTCTAAACTACTACTCCGTCTTGGTTTATTCCTCACCATTATAATTTGTGCTAAATTTTGACCAAAGATTTAACTGGTTACTCCCTCCGTCTAGATGTATAAGTCATCTTACGAAAACCAAATAATCCCAAAACACTTAGGCGTGGTGCATTAACTTCTACCTCGTTTCTTGTTTCTTGACATATCAACCAATAAGAGATAAAGAGTGTGCATGCTTTTAATGACTTGAGATATCAAACACGACATGCAGTGGTTAGTTCATTGCATGCAATACTATTAATTAGCAAATAAACATTAATCTTTCTCGTTTTCTCCTCCTCCTTGGTCACGGTGCATAGGCTAAGATGACTTACTCACCTAGACGGATGGAGTAGTGCATGTGACATGCACTAACATTTCATTAGTTAAATTTATGATCAAAATTTGACACAGATTACAATGGGACCAATAAACCAGGAGGGAGGTAGTAGTTATGGGATTACTAATCTAGAAGCCTAAAAGAACTGGCCCCTGGTACTCCTACTACTAGTAGTACTCAAGTTGGAATTCCAATTGCACGGCACAACTTGTTAGGCAAAAAATTCGATACAGGGTGTAGGAAGCGGTTTGGGAATTTGCATGCCTTTCCAACCAGTGAGATACTCCATACGAAGTACGACAGAGAAATAACCACAGAGAAGGAAGCTAAAAGTAAACAATCAAATGAGCATTTTTGCATTTGCTTTGCATTGAATTGTTTCACAAGCTTGACTAGTGCTGTTTTTATACTTTTACAAAAACCGCATCGTAATGTTAAAACGTGCATTTGCACGTACATAAGTAATAGTAGTACTCCCTCCGTCTAGGTGTACAAGTATTCCCTCCTTCTTGGTTACCGTGCACAACCAAAGATGACTTATTGACCTGGACGGAGGGGGTAGCATAGTCTACAAGCATATATTGAGAGAGACGTGTAGTCCAATAGTATATAGTAAAGTTTGTGCTATATGCACGTACTTGCAAAATGCGTAATAATACACAAGGTTTCCAAACTTTCCCTTTTACATACTTAACTAAGGATGCTAAATATTCCTGAACGTTCGGGATTTATCATTTGCGTCCTAAAACTAATGAGATCGCCTTACGAAACAAAAATTATACTCCTCCTAAAAGCCACGGCGCTCGCAGGAGCGCTTGAGGCGCGCCACGAGTGCCCTGGTGCGCGGCCGTTTCCCAGCGTGCCGACACAACGCCTCTTCCTCAGCCTCGCAACTCGCGAGGTGCTGATTGGCAGCTTGCCGGCGGGCGAGCGCGATCTCACCGGTGTGGTGATCCGGCGCCAATAGGTACTCCTCCTCACTGGAAGCGTGCACCCGGTCCACATACCGCCAAGCGTAGATGAGGCGCTTGGGCCTGACTGCACTCAGGGTGTTGGCATGGGCGTCCTCTGCCACCCTCACGGCCCTCGCACGAGCCTTCTGCCAAAGAGCCAATTGCCTGACTCTCTCGGACGCGACATAGGCCTCCCAAGAAGCTTGTTCCGCGGTACGCTTCTCTTCCTCGGCCTTCTTCTCCGCCTCTATTTTGGCGCGCTCTGCTGGAGGCAAAGCCTCCCACAAGGCGACATCCATTTCTTTCCAAAGCTCCTCGAGGCTGGGGGCTCGGCGGGCGGCGCGGCATTCTCCTCGTAGCGGGGAGCCGACGCGTCCTCTGACGCGCGTGCTGGCGAGATTGGGAACACCGACGCATCCACCTCGACGAGTCGCGGTGAGGAGCGGAACACTGACACGTCCTCCTCGACTAGTGGCGGCGAGGAACAGAACGGCGATGCGTCGCATCGCCGCGAGGAGCGGAACACCGACGCGTCCTCCTCGACTAGTGGCGGCGAGGAACGGAACAGCGACACATCACGTAGCGGCGAGGAGCGGAACACCGACGCGTCCTCCTCGACTAGTGGCAGCGAGGAACGGAACGGCGACGCGTGACCATCCACGCGGTGCAGCGAGGGGCTCCTAGGGCTTGGGAGGGGCGATGCCATGGTGGTCGACGTGAGAGGGAGGGGGAGGAGATAGCGATGAACATGAACATGAGGGGGAGGAGATAGCGATGTCGTGGGAGGCACAGTATTTATAGTGAGCAATGGCACACCTATATAAGATATGGACTGAGCTGCACTGACTTAACTGCAGGTCCAGTTGCATCACTGACATGTGGGCCAGTCCCCTGTTGGGCCCATATGTCAGTGACCCAATGCACCTGAAGTTAAGTAAAAGCTACGTGGGCATATTTGTTGGAGTAAATTACGAGGGAGCGAAGGGGTGGAAATATTGCTGGTCACAACAGATTGGACGAGCGTGGGGGGAGGAGAGTCATGCATGCAGATTTTTTCACACGGGGTGGAGTGGTGGGACCGTCGGAGGAAGAAGGAGAGTTTAGCACGCATATTGTTTCCACACATGGAGAGGAAAATATTTGGAGATGAACGGGCTTCCTGCAGGTATAGGGAACGGTGCATAATAAGTCATCTTGCATGTCGGGCTAGGTATAGTCTCAAGTCATTAAAAACATACACACCCCACACATGTTCATATTTCAAGGTGCACTAAATTATTGCATGCGATGATTAAGGCTGGCCATAATGGTGGTATCTTAGCAGGTATCATGCACACGGGAATAGCAAACATGCTAATATGGCAAATAGTTAAAGAAGAGAGGGGGGTTAGAGTAACTAGTGTTCATGCATGCATTGTAAACACATTTTTTTGTGAGGAACGACAACATTAGTTGAGTACTTTTGTAGACTTCAAAAACTATTCCACCGCCTCTACTATCTTGCTAAGAGTAGGTGAAATTTTAGAATCGAGCCATTTAAACTAGAAGGGAGGTAGTGGTACTCTAATAGCTAGGTGTGTAAGTCATCTTACGAAAACCAAATAATCCCAAAACACGTAGGCGCGGTGCATTAACTTCTACCTCGTTTCTTGTTTCTTGACATATCAACCAATAAGAGATGAGGGTGTGCATGCTTTTAATGACCTGAGACTATCAAACATGACATGCAGTGGTTAGTTCATTGCATGCAATACTATTAATTAGCAAATAAACATTAATGTCTCTCGTTTTCCCCTCCTCCTTGGTCACGGTGCACAGCCTAACATGACTTACTCACCTAGACGGAGGGAGTATCAACATTCATAATGTCAAATCAATATTTTTACACTCATTATAAAACATAGTTCTTATACTCATTATAATCAGTATTGTAGATATTGATATTTTTAGTATAAATTTGGTCGTGGGATTTCATTGATGCCTGTCAAAGCATGGAGGAAGCGGAGCTTAGGGCTTGCATTGCCGGTCTCTACATAGGTATTTCTCTTCATAATCCTGTAATTTTAGAGACTGATTGCGCTTTTGTGGTAGCGTCTCTTGCATCGGGGGACTATGACAGGTCTGCTATGCGTGACCTGAAGATGAAAGGATTGAGCATCTCGAAGTTGATCAACAATCTTCAATTGTCAAAGATTAGCCATTCGGCCAATAAGGTGGCACACTTAATCGCTAAGTATAGCTTTGACAATAGATTAGATGGTATTCTTGTAAATAACGTACCGCCCTGTGTGGTGAATATTGTATCGAATGAATGTACTGGTGTGGCTGGTTAATTAATATAAGGTGGTGTTCAAAAAAAGTATAAATTTGGTCAAACACTTTGCAAACGGTTGACGGGGGTAAAAAGGACCAGAGGGACTATCGTGCATGCGGAGTAGGCAAAAAAATTGCTCATTTATAGCCGGTCGAAGTCTCAAAGGGAGCGACCGCGCGAGGGAGGCGAAGGTCATGGGAGGCGTAATGGTTGACGGGATTAAGTGAAGTTACATCCACGCACCGGCATGGCGTGTGAACAGGCGGAAGCTATACCATCAGGCCTACGATATGGGTCTAGTAGACATGACATCTAGTGGGTCCCGCATAGTTCTCGAGAACTCTTTGGGGGCTTGCAGTCGTTTATCCACCGGGCAAGCCAGCAACCCCATGTCATCTGCACGCCCTACTCGTCCCCGTCTTCTACCTCACAACAGTTCGCTCCCAGTCGTCCCGTCCTTTCACATTAGCTCGCTCCCAGTTTTTGCGGGGTACAACAGTTCAACTTCTCCTAACCCTCCTCCAAAATCCATGGCCTCCCAAATCTCCATGGCCGCCGCTGAGTACCAGGTTAGAGCCATCACCGGCAATCAGTTCATCGTCATCTACACACGTGGATCCGCGACAGTGAAAGCATGGCTTGCTCGCTTCCTACGCATGTTCAATAGTTCAACGGATGAGTGGGTCGCTGGGCTAGATGTTGAGTACACCACAGTCTTGGGACGAGAGAAGGATCTAAAGGACGAAGAGAGGAAGAAGCCCGCCGTGATCCAGGTTTGCGTACATAACGTTTGCTTGGTCTACCACATATGCCATGCCGACGTTGAGTCCTCGGATTTTAAGAACTTCCTCAAGGACAAAAGAGTGAAATTTGTTATTGTAGGCTTTAAGAACGACAGGGATGTCCTGCGTCGGATAGGTCTCGTTGTAGGCCAGCCCTTCGATCTCCAGAAGGCAAGCCTGGTGTCCTCCTCTCAACCTTCAATGCTGACCCTGGCAGCAGCCATGATTGATCCTTCATACGCTAAACTGAAGAAACCTCATCACGAGTTTCATCATGCATGGGAGTCGAAGACATTAGATGAAGATCACATCTTGTACGCAGCAATGGATGCCTACCTTTGTTTAAATATCTACAAGGGTTGGATGAAGAAGCAGATCCCAGTGTCCGGTTCAAGCAAAGAAGCATCAGCGAAGAGGAAGAGGAAGAGGGACGAGGACGAAGTCGAGGACGTGGACTTGGACTCCGAGTAGGTGGCAGTGCCGTCACTCATGCTGGTTCTACTGCAGTGTCAAGCAGACTAGTTGCTTAGTTTATTTTCAAGGGTGTGTTGTGCTGAGGCCCCAGCAGAACTATGTTTATGTTCTTTCTCGTTATTTGAACTCTTTAGTACATACAGTAGTACTAGTACTATGTCTTACTACTGTTCTTCTTGCAGTTGGTACTACTGCTCGTATCTTCGTGTTCCTACTGTACTTAATACGTTTGTACTAGTAGTATAATTTGGGTTAGTCGATTTGTGAAAGAAGTTCGACGGAGCGAAGGAAGAAGATGGCAGAAGAGGTGGAAGAAGCCCTTCTAGCCATCCATGTTGCATCAAACGGCTCACATTAGTCGACTGACCCAAATTGCTCCTTCAGATTGCAGGATCCACGTGGCATTCAAGATCTCGAAGGTAGATTCCGCATCCGCACCCGGTTTGCGGGCTCGACGCGCGCGCGACCGGCTTCCGCCGCGACAGCCACCATGCGCGCCTCCTCCGCGCGGGCGGAGACAACAATGACACGCTAGTTCCTCCTTGCCGGCGTACTGGAGCACGCGCTCGTCCTCCTCTTTGTATGCTGTGTGCATAGACGCGGCTCCACCAGCTGCTCGCGTGCTTGGCAGCGCAGCGGCATGGCGAGAAGGGACTGCATACGACGTGAGCGGGCGAGCCTTCGGCTTCATGGCACAGGGATGGCGGCGACACGGCAGTGATGGGCGAGAAATAGTTGGCCGGAGTAGGCGGGCACCGGCATGCGCAACGGCGGCGGCGGCATATTGATGAGTGCGCGTGTGGGAGCTTACTTTAGTTTTATATAAGGTTGGTCAAACTTAAAAGAAAACCGTACTATTACACGTAAACATTAGACTTAGGTAGCGCTTTTATTATTTTTTTTTAAGTTAGTACCACAGCCACGATACGGAATCCTGTGCAAGCGCGTGAACCGCGGCCGCGCGGTCGATCGAACGGTGCGTCACCCTGTCGCGCTCGAAGGACATCCACCGAACCTTTTTGTGTGTGTGAAAACAATCCTCGAATATTACTCAACTTTTTTTTCCTGGGAAAGTTCTCGACGCTGCAATATTTCCATATATTTGAATTTAGCTCCAGTTTGTGTTTATTTGGATTTGGACGTTTTAGGTGCGCCCTAGTTTTTTTAATACTTATTTTGTGTGTGTGACTGAGAGAGAACGTGTGTATGTGTCCATATGTGTGTTGTGGCGGAAGGGCAATGTGGAGACGGTGTGCGTGTGATACAGACATAGAGAGGTGTGAATGTGCAAATGATCAGGCATGAGTGAGACATAGACAGATGCAGATACGTTGTGTATACATGAGAGAACGGTCTTCTAGTTTACTTGTGTGTGTGTGTGTGTGAGAGAGAGAGAGAGACAGAGAGAGACAGAGAGAGACAGAGAGAGAGAGAGAGGAGCATACGTAACACAACAACCATCTCTCTCGATTCGTCCGTCCCTTGCACGATCGCATACAACACATGCATCAACGCGCACATTTTGACACCCTCACCCGGCCCCTGCCCACCTCAAGGCCCGCACAATCTCTTCGTGAATACCCATTTCTCTCATTAGGTTTGTTTTCTCTCAATATCTGACACACACACACACACACATGCAGCACAACACACACACACACTCCCCCGAGCACACAATTCATCCCCATCCAAGGTTATACGGCGACCACTCTCGCTTGTGCTTCTTTGCACCCCAACATGCACAACATCTCAATCTTCAAAGAGGGCATCGAGCAGATCGAAGACGGCGACCACACCTCGCTAGAGAATGCGGGGTCATTTGGAAGCAGGGTGATGTGACGACGGCTGACTGACTCCTCCCCCCACCCTCTCTCTCTCTCTCTTGCACAAAATTACCAATCCCTCTCTCCCCCGCACAAAATTGTCAATCCCTCAACCCACGAGATCCTTCCCCTCTCGTCCATATTTTTCCAGCTCTCTCATCAAACATGTTGTCTCTTCTCCTTCCATGTATATAGAATCTGGATGCACGCATCTCACGTATATTACATGTATCCATCTTTCTCACAGACCTAACTTCTTCCTCTCTCTCTCTATCTCTCGCTCTCTCTGTCTCGTTAGGTTTGTCTCCTACTCTCTCGTCCACATACATACAATCTTTCCCGCCCTATCTGCTCCATCTTCAAAAGCTCTCTCTGCACGTTTCATTCACACATTGGGATATGTCAAAATGTTGCTTCTATAATGGATGATGTAGAGTTATGGTTGTTTTTGTTGCATCCTACAAAGTAATAACTATGAAATGCATTTAGATTCTCATTTGAATGGGATTATGTGAGTTTGAGCATGTTGTGAAGTACTATAGACCTTGTATACATCTTGGGATTCGACAATGATTGTAACTATTGAATTGTATACACCATTACATTCGAAGTCAATAGCCTAATATATTTATTTCACAATTTCAACAAATGATTAGTTCACTACAAACTAAGAAAACAAATGTGTACTCCCTCCATTTTAATTTAAGTCCGCGTATTAGCATTGGTCAAAGTCAAGTTTTGTAAACTCTCAGAAAGCTTATAACAAAAAATATTAACATATACAATAACAAATAAATACCATTAGATTCATTATTGAATGTACTTTCACATCATACATATTTGTTATGGTAATTGTTTATATTTTTCTATAAACTTGGTCAAACTTTAATAAGATTGACTTCGGTCAAACCTAATATGCATAGTTTACTACTACTACTCGCTAGTTGCTTAGCCGAATCACTCAACACGCCACACGGGGAGTCAAGTGTCACAAAATTTTGAGGTCGGCGGGAAAATCTCCCGCGACCCTGATTTGAGCAGTGGGAAGTTACCATCATATCCTTCAAAACAGGCCTACGGATGACGCTTGGTAGGGGGCTGTTTTCATAACTTCAGGTTCAGCCTACCCAGCCAACCCCACCCCGGCACCCAGAGTAGTACACCTGAATACTCCCCATTTTCTATCCCCACCGCAAAATAGACTTCTCCACAGCATCGCAGCCTTCGTGCTCCTCCCCTTTACAACGGCGCACTCATCCACTGCAGCGCATCTGCCTCATCAACGACCTCGTACGCCGCACTGGAGCCGGTCCACCGTCGTTGTCGTACACGGAGCCTCTTCCCCGGCATCGTCTTCCACGGTCTCGGATCTGCTTCCCGGAAGCCGACGCCAAGCGCAGAAGTACCACCATCATGGACAATGAACTGACTCCCGTTCCAGACCATGACTCATAGAGGCCGCCGTGACCATTGTTCTCTTCCTCGATTGGTAATGTGTGTATTGAATCACTTAGCAGTACATGTGCAGTTCCAATTTTGTTCATACCTACCCTTCAAATATCCTTGGTGCTATTGTTCCCGTAAAAGTAATTGGTTATAGCCTCCATTGTCCAACAGAATATCAGCTTGTAATTGTGCGTCGCTCCTGTATCGTGTTGTGCTTGGGTAGGTTTTTCATCTGCAACCAGTAGTGTGGCAAACGATGGAAAGGTTTTTAGAACTAGCAAGATGCCCATGCGTTGCACACATCAAGATGCATTTGTATGAGTAGTTTATCTTGTGGGAGAAAAGGATGAACGAGGGAAGGCCTTATTTGCAAATCTGGAGAGGGGTATGGGTATCTTTTTTGCAAAATTCCCATTTGTTTCCTTCATATCTGTCAGATATAAATCGGACGGCCTATATTGCAAGAAAAAAAAGTATAGAGAAAAAAAAGTAGACAGTAAAGGAAGTAGAGATAAATATTAAATATGAAATATAAAATAAATATAACAGTAGAGAAGAGAGTAGAGATAGCAGAGACGTCGGGAAAGGATCGCGCGCGTGTTGGAAAAAGTGGTCGGGCGTGCGTTAGTTTTGGTGCGCGGCGTCCGGCGCGCTTTATAAAATCCAACGCCCTCCCACCGCTCTGTGCCTTGTCACCGCTCTGTGCCTTGCCACCGCTCTCTCCCCACTCTTTTTTGCCTCGACGCCGCCGCGCCACCATGCCGCCGCGTCGCCGGGAAACTTGGGGATACCGCGGCGTTCGCGCGCGCCCCTCCGGCGGCTTCTCTGCCGAGATCCAGTTCCGCGGGATGCGCCTCGGCCTCGGCAATTTCGACACCGCCAACGAGGCCGCCCGCGCATACGACGCGGCGGCGTGGCGCCTCTGGTGGCCTCATAGAACATTGAACTTCCCCAACATGCCGACGTGGGAGCGGGCGCAGGAGCTCGCGCCTCTGCTGCGGCTTAGCACCGACGAGGATCATCGCGACAACCGGAGGCGGGAGCACCGTCTCGGCATCACCGAGATGGACGAGGAAGCCATGGCACTGTGGCACCAACACTTCCCGCAGGACATCATCAACGAGCACGAGTTCTACGCGCAAAGGAGGGCGGAGAGGGATAAGAGGAGGGCGAAGCGAGCCGCCTATCACGAGGACAAGCATAGGCGAAAAGCGAACGCTCAATTCAACATGAGGCTAGGAGCAGAGTCGCCCTGGGAATCCGATGATGATCGGTATCTTCACGCCTACAGTCAGACCTCGAGGAGGACATCACCGAGGAGGAGTCGGACGACGAGGAGTAGTTGAATTTTATATATTTTTTATCTATCTATGTTGAGAACTATCCTCTACTCTCTAGTATCTACTTCTCGATCTCAGCACTATAAACGCTTTTTTAAAGCGCCGCGCGTTGCGATTCTGTTGGAGATGCTCTAACATGGCAGACGAGTGCTTTAATGTTGCCCACAAGATGCGTGAGTATTACTAGTAGTATATTTTTCTTTCCATGTTGAGATTTTAAAACCACGAGTGCGAACATGCAGAGGAGCAATGAAGACCAAACACGGGATATTCGGGACATCTTCAAGGAGCGTGGCAAATTAAAGAGGAGTTGCACCGAACCTGTAAAACGAGCTTTGGTAAGTAACACCCTTTCAATTACTTTCGTTTAGCCTCGTGTTCTTCGATGTGTATATGTTGTAGTTTCTGTTTCTCGTAAGCGTGGTGTTCTTCGATGTGTAATAAGAATAGTCTTAATCGTCCTAATGCTTTCGTTTTTAGCTTGATGTAGGAAGTGGGTGTTCTCACCTTGTAGTTTGTTTTTATATTTCTTTTCCTTTTGAATTCACTTCTCCGAGTTCTGTTTATCTGGCCTCTACTAAATGGATCTAGGTTGCTCTGAGTATTGATCTAAAAAAGAAGTAACTTCATGTCAGGATGCAGTTCCTGCGAGGAGGGAAGTATGGTCAACCTCGAGATCATGTTTCCAAAATGAGGCTGGATTACACACAAGGTGCCAGTTCCCTAATGATGCTGGATTAGACACAAGGTGCAAATTCCCAGATGATGCTGGATTACACACAAGCCAGGTGGAGTCGTCAGCTGTTCGTGTCCTCGTGGAATTAGTAAAGGCTGAAAGAAAGCGTGCAGCAGCCCTGAGAATGTAGTTGAGTTCCTGAAGAAGCGAAAAGAGCAATCAGATTCTCTCTTCACCCAAGGCAAAGAAGAGATGGAAGAAGCCAGAAATAAGCTAGCAGAGGCAGAGCAGGCTAGGCGTCTCCTGCTATCTAAAACTGTTGTCAATACAAAATTTCCTTCATAATAGCTAGGTTCAAATGTTTATCCAGTCAGCATGCCTGTTGTGATGTCTGTGCATCTACTGATGTGGCACAAAATGTTTTTTTGGATCATGTAATAACAACAATTACTTTCCAAACAATAACAGACGAAGCATTGGACATGGTATAGTTCACGCGCAAGCCCGGCATTCCAAGTTCAACTTCCACATCAAACTCATGTTCACAGATATCTGCACATTCATACATAATGTCCACAACCATGATTCACTTCAAAGCCAAAAAAATGTGAGGAGAGTTATAAATAAAGAAAAACCTCTACTAGTTCCTGCTACCAGTGCGAGCATAACAAGTCAAGACCATGCGTAAATTAATTATATTTTAGTCATTTTTTGTGTTCTAAAATGCCTGCCGGCTCGCGGAAGGACGTGTTGCCGGCACACGCGCAAATTCAATGAAGGCAGGCGGGGCAGTCTTAAGTTGGTTGCACGCGGCGAGGAGGCATGCTCAGCCGGGCCTGCGGCAGTGAGGCCCTCTTGGCCGGCGCGCCGGTTCAATGCATGTGCTATGAGAGGTCGCGTCCGTGTCAGAGCAATCACTCCCTCCAGTCCTTTTTGTTTGGGTATAACAAAATCTCGTTTTCCATTCACATTTTACAAGTAAAATTCGTGGACAAACTTTGACCCAAAGTACGATGGGGACTAGTAAACCAGAATGGAGGTAGTAGTTTTTTTAATCAAAGAAGGGTTTCCCCTTTCGATTTTCATTTGCCCTGTTTGGATCATGGTGTTAGAGCTCGTTTGGGTTAGTTGGGGGCTCAAATAACCCAAAAGTATCCAAACAGGGAGGGTTAGAGTAGGTAAGTTCCATCTAACCCAACTATCCCGATGGAGAGGTGCTTATTTGGGTTAGAGTGGGTTAGAAAATAACTCTAACTCTAACTGCGTTAGAATATCAAAACAGGGCCATTACTGAAAACCAGCATCTAAATCTAAACCATAGTATTTGCCCTAGAACTACCAGGTTCAACATCTCGCAACATAAACCCATACAACCATACGCCAAGGAGCTACGTAGTACTATGAATTCCATTTTTGCTCCATACCAATCGTTCTAAAAACTACTTACTACTTATAACATGCCATTAAAAATCGGAACTCTTAACCCCGCTAAAAAATGATATTTTAAATGTGGCTACTCGATCTGTGGCAACTGGCGAGCCACCGCACTGCAAGTCGTTCACCTGTGGTCCCGACCATCAACTCCTATGGATCAAATTATCACGCGAGCTGACTATTCCTACAAAGGTTCTCCACCACATACACGGTACCCGCGAATATAATGCAGCAATCGTGCACCTAGGGTTTTAGGGTTTATTTGTTAACGTCGCCTTTACGTAACACTCATGTGTGCGAGACAGCGAGAGGCCGACCGCGTGCGTGTGCCTCTTCTCTTCGTATATGTACTCCACAGTTTGTCTGGTGTCCAAAAAATTATAATAACTACTAGCAATGTGCCAATGCGTTGCCACACGATCAAAGTAGATTAATACATATTCACCGATTTGATAGAAAAAAAGTCTAGTTTTGAAATACGTATATCACTAAAAATATGTTATGTTTCACTCAAAATATATTCCTTTGGCGGTTTTGATGAGATAAGGGAGGAATGTTGTTGGTTTCAAGATTCGAGAAGTGGTATATGTCTAATTTCTACTCTTACTAGCAAGATGCCCGTGCGTTGCACGGAACATCAAGATCTTGTGGGAGAAAAGGATGAACGAGGGAAGGCCTTATCTGCAAAGGTGGTGAAGAGTGCGGGTAAATTACCATATTTTCCTTCCTATCCGTCAGATATAAATCGGACGACCTACATTGCAGGATGGCAGGCCCACCATCATCACCAACTCTATTTTTTATCCCTACTCTTATAAAAAGCATTGTTGGTGATGATCGTGTGCCTGCCATCCTGCAATATAGGCCGTCCGATCTATATCTGACGGATAGGAATGAAACTATGGCAATTTTGCAAAAAGATATCCACACCCTCTCCACATTTGCAAATAAGGCCTTCCCTCGTTCATCCTTTTCCCCCACAAGATAAACTACTCATACAAATGCATCTTGATGTTCCGTGCAACGCATGGGCATCTTGCTAGTTGTTGCAAAAAGCCCATGTGTGTGTGAGAGAGAGGGAGAGTGGAGGAGGACGGAGTGCATGTGTGACAAAGACACAAGGAGTGTGTGTGCGATAGGTATCAGCTTAAAATGAGGCGATAGTGTGTGTGTGTGTGTGCACGATCGAGAGGGCGTGTCTCAAGAAGGGAAGAAAAAGCTACATAGATACAAGGAGCGGGAGAGAGACATGTATGCGATGGTGGAAGCACGAGTGTGCAGGTGTATAAACCTATCTAGAGGCTAGCTAGTCGATAAATGTTTGTGAGAGAAATACGAGTCGGGGTGCGAAAGCGAGAGTTTTGTGTGTGTGAGAGAGAGACGGTAGTCGGGAAGGGGAGTGGAAGCAGGAGTTTTGTGTGTGTGTCTGTGTGTGTGTGAGAGAGAGAGGAGAGACGGTAGTCGAGGTTGTTTGATCGGTAAACAAATGAATAATGTCAGTCTGGGATGGAGATGAAAAGGAGACCGCAACAAATGTTATGTCTACAGGAGAGAGAGAGAGAGAGAGTAATTTTAGTGGTATGAGTCATATGTAGAGACATATAGGGTGTGTGAGAGAATCCCATAGAGAGAAAGACAAAGTGAAAGACGAGTGGAGACTGTGTGTGGCAGTGAAAAAGAAAGCTTAGGTACCGAGTGATACCAGAGAACAGTAGAGATGTGAGAGATAATGAAAACCGTGTAATGTATAATGATAGGGAGAGTGTGACACTTCTCAAGGGAGACGTCAAGAGACCATGTTTGCGAGGATAGGAGAAACATGAAGTGAGCGTGCGGGTGAGCTAGAGAAAAGAGAGTGATAGCTACCTGAAGGAGCATGCATGCGAGAGAGATGGGCGTGAAAGGAGTGAACAAAAAAGGGATTCAAATATTTGAATTCGAGATGATGATACATGTAATCCATACTCGAACCAAAATTGATCTATCAAACATGCATACTCATATGAATTCACGCACATCATGTTACTTAATATGTAGATATTACTGATCCATACGTTTTAGTATAACATAATTTGGTTAAATTTTTTCGAATTCAACCTTAAGATTTCGAGATCGTTGTATTTGTAAATCATATTATACATATAAAGGAGCAGAATTATTTGTTGTGCTTTTGAAAGTATATATACAAAATGATGTATATAGAATGTAATTCCAATTGAAAATGGACCCCGCACGAAAAAAATAGAATACAAACGGGATTCGAATTGAGTTGGCATGGTAAACATGCACTCTGCAAAATTTGAAAGAAGCGGGGAAAGTCATAGTAACCGCCCGAAACCAAAATCTGTGAGATGGAAATCACTACTGCCTATCCCTGCCACGCAAAGCCTATCTGCTGGATTTCTATAGGTTTCGATAGGGGTAGGTTTGTAATTTCACCCAAACGTGATGTAACGCCTCTCACCCGGATTCATACATGGTGGACGCCAAAACACAGTGTGTCCTCGGCCGAAATCAACTCCCTCCCCGATTCATATTCATACACGGTGGGCGCCAAAAAAAACTCTCGTCGGCAAATATTTGGTGTATGCGAGATTACCGTCCTATCCCCAACCGACTAATGTTGTTGTGATGTAGTAGAAATTTGAAACGGGGGCTAAGTTTGTAAATTTCCTCGCATTTGAGACAAGTGTGCCCTGAATACATGGTTCCCCCTTCCTCTCTACCTCCCTTTTCCCCATTCGTACTCCGTGGGCGCCAAAACACCCTCTCCACCCCACCCTCCTCCGTCTGCCGTCGTCCGCCACCCCATCCACCGTCGTCCTCCTCCACCATGTCGGAGCTGATACCCCGACGCCGCCGTCCATTACAAGACATCGACCTCTCTCATCCACGCCTTCGGACCGGGATCCTTGCATCCCGTCCTCTTGCTTCATCCCCGCTGTCGTCCACCTTGCCGGCGCCGCTCCTACGACCGTCTCGTCCACCGCACCCCGACGCCACCGTCTACCCTCCTAGATCTGCTTCCACGCTGCCGACAGCCATCGCTACCACAGCACCGTCAAATTCTCAGCAGATGCATACACGGGGCCGCACCAGAGGCGGTACTCTTTCGTATCTGCTCAACTTATTTATCGCAGCAAGAAAATAGATCGCCACTGCTTTACTCTGATTTCTTGTCTTGGTTGCGAAGTTGCCTTTGTCCGGTTTGCACCTTCAGATCCGCCATGGCACGCTCAACACTATACTCCCAATGCTTATGGTTTTCCCCTTTTATATTCCACACTAATTAAATCACAGTAAACTAAATTTCAAAATTGGGTCAGTCGATTTTTCAGAGCTCGCCGGAGTTCTCCGGTGCGATCGAACGGGCTCGGGTGGTTGTGGGGCCTCACCGAACGAAGAAAACTCGACGCGGGTGGGGGTTGGGGTAGGGATGGGGGGGGGGTGGTGGAGGAACACAGGCCGTGGGGGCCGGTGGTCCGGCCGGCGGCCCGTGCGGTGTTCTGTATGGGAAGAATCAGAGACGAGGAAGAAGAAGGGTTGGGAGACGTAGGATCGTCATCCAACCGCCTGAAATGGTCGAGAGACAGCTGGGAGTTGCATTCTTAATGCGCTCTGGTTCATCATGTGTG